>NW_028155719.1:0-70000 GCF_963454915.1 Gymnoscopelus microlampas | reverse complement strand
TCACAAGTGATCAAATAAGTTAATCAAAGAACAAGATTCTTGCTGCAGAACGTCCTCCATTGTCAACTCTTGCCGGAGCCCTCATTCTATGCTAGCCTCGCGTAGCCAGACTACATCACTGTGTGGATATGAGTCTGGTGCTTCTTCCCAAGGGGCGGGATCAAAACAATAGCTCTCGACTTAATTGATTAGACCTACAACCAACCAGTGGTGGAAAAAGTACTCAAAGGTTTTACTTAAGTAAAAGTATCAATACTGCACTGTAGAAGTACTCTGTTACAAGTAAAAGTCCGTAATTCTAAATTTACTTGAGTAAAAGTACAGAAGTATTGGCATCAAAATGTACTTAAAGTACCAAAAGTAAAAGTACAAAAATGTTTGAAAATAGCCGATCTACAAGCTCACAACGCGTCGCAAAGCGACGCGTTGTGAGCTTGTAGATCTGCTATTTTCAATTAGCCTAGGTATAAAATAGGGCTAAAGTGGTTCATGTATGTTTCGTAATATCATAATTTATATCTGAAAAGTAACTAGTAACTAAAATGTTCAAGTAATTGTAGTGGAGTAAAAGTACAACATTTGCCTCTGAGATGTAGTGGAGTAGAAGTAAAAGTATTGGAAATTGGAAATACTCAAGTAAAGTACAAATACCTCAAAATTGTACTTAAGTACAGTACTTAAGTAAATGTACTTAGTTACTTTCCACCACTGCAACCAACTACCAATTACAGTCTCCCATATTTGAATAATGGGCCCCGATGGGTCACCCCAGACTTCGGGAGCAGGAAATGGATTCACAACGGAGCGGTGCCAGACCCAAATCGCAGAGGGCAATTTTATTGTTTTTGCACTGTCAGATTGGTCTGGTCCCAGGTTTATTCAATGCCACTTTGGACTATGTGTAGCAGAGTGGTTCACTATACCTCAGCCTGATGGCCTGAAAGTCTAATATCTCCCTCGAGCGATAAGGATATCCCTTTGGCTTAGTGCAGGGGTCTTCAACGTTTTCAGGCCAAGGACCCCCTAGCTGAGAAAGAGATGAAGCATGGACCCCCTACTCTATATTATATAAAATTATGTTTCAGATTACAGATTTTACTTAGTCTGCTCTTTTTTCCCTCTACACCTATACCTCTTATAAAATATTTTCGGCAAAGGTTCCCCTCAGAAAAGGAATTCTAGGGTTCAAGTGGTTAATGTAAAAAAACTAAATCATATCACACAAAGATATGGCGGACCCCCTATAGTAGCTCTGAGAACCCCCTAGGGGTCCCGGTTCCCCTGTTGAAGACCCCTGGCTTAGTGGTTAAGATGTTGGTTTTCCACGCGGGAGAGACCCGGGTTCGAATCCCGGGCGTTACATACGCTTGCGGCTCTTGGTTTTCCAACATCTCAATGTCACTAAAAGCTAAGCTTCAGACCCTCTCAACACAAACTGATTGGAATGTGTGATGACAAATAATCCAAAGGTTTTCACAGTAAAGCCACGGGGCTGAATATCCCCCGTACGCCTTTATAGTTCTCTGCCTTTGTAAATGAGAGGAAACGAATGTCACCTTGTGTTATAATACCAAGAGGATCTGAGGCAGAGAGAGGGAGGGGGGGGAGGGGTGGGGGGGGGGGGGGGGGGGGGAGGACTGAAAACAAGAGAAAAGGCAAGATGGAAATGACAGAGAATGAAGAAGATAAATGGATATTAGGTGTGTGTGAGAGAGAGAGAGAGAGAGAGAGAGAGAGAGAGAGAGAGAGAGAGAGAGAGAGAGAGAGAGAGAGAGAGAGAGAGAGAGAAGAGAGAGAGAGAGAGAGAGAGAGAGAGAGAGAGAGAACAAATGGGACATATGGGGGGAACCGGATGGATGGAAAGAAAAAAGAGTAGAAACAGAGGCATTGCGATGGGCTTTGTCATGACAGCCGGTCGCTCCTCTTTCCTTCCTTCCGCAGGGTGAGAGATAGACAGTGGTGGAAGACGTACTCAGATATTTTTACTTAAGTAAAAGTACCAATAACACACTATAAAAAAGACTCTGTTACAAGAAAAGGGCCTGTGTTCCAAATGTTACTTGAGTAAAAGTACAAAAGTATTGGCATCAAAATATACTTAAAGTACCGACAGTAGAAATACAAAAATGTTTGAAAATAGCAGATCTACAAGCTCACAACGTGTCGCATCGCGACACGTTGTGAGCTTGTAGATCTGCTATTTTCAATAGGTATAAAATAGGGCTAAAGTGGTTAATGTATGTTTTATAATAGCTTATATCTGCAAAGTAACTAGAAACTAAAGTTTTCAAATAATTGTAGTAGAGTACAAATACAATAGTTGCCTCTGGGATGTAGTGGAGTATAAGTAAAAGTACTGAACATTGGACATACTCCAGTTAAGTAAAAATACCTCAACATGTTACTTGTGTACAAGTACTTAGTTACTTTACACCACTGTTTGTCAGTGCGGTCGGTCCTCTTCTCTTCCTTCCTTAGGGTGAGAGAGAGAGAGATAGATATGTGCTCACATGCTCCAGCAGTCAGAGAGAGACAGAGGTCTGTTCTGCTAGCAGCATTCACAACAGCAGAGCAACACATACACTACAGTGTTACTTCTCATGGTTGCCTGGCTGGCAAAAGAGCTTGTTATCCACCCCATCCCCTCATTAGCCCGTTCAACCATGGGAACGCATCTGTGTCATTTTTTAAGATTTATTTAGCTATTCAGAAATAGCAGATATACAAGCTCGTATCACGCTCAGCAGATCTGCAATTCTTTTTTTTACATCGTGATTTTTTCCGTGTTAATCTTTGAATATATATGTTTTTAACTCCGATCTGTGCTTCTGGGGGGTGCCTGGAACAACATATCTTGAGATGGGGAGGTCCGCGGTCAAATATTTACATTTTGGGGGTCCCTTGACATGGAAAAGTTGGAGCACCACTGATATAGCAACATACTAGTTATGATTTAGACAACTGTTTTAGAGCTTGAGGTTGTAGATCTATTTTTGAAAAAAGAAAAAAAAAATGTGTGCAAATCTTTGAATACATATTTTTTTTAAACAAACATTTGCGAAAGCTGTTGTTCCAGGGACCTCCCAAGAAGCAAAGATTTGAGTTACAAATGTTCGCTTTAAAAAATATACTCTATGATTTGCACACATTTTCAAAATGTTTCCCTAAAAAAAAATTGCAGATCTATTCTATTTTGAATAGCCTACGTA
The DNA here is from genome assembly GCF_963454915.1 of Gymnoscopelus microlampas. Taxonomy (NCBI): domain Eukaryota; kingdom Metazoa; phylum Chordata; class Actinopteri; order Myctophiformes; family Myctophidae; genus Gymnoscopelus; species Gymnoscopelus microlampas. Next base: position 66,791 of record NW_028155719.1, on the reverse strand, counting down.
TACAATAAATAATTGTTGAAGTGGTTCCACAGATGCGTTCCCGGTCGTAATGGGTTAGCTTGCTGCCCTAGCCTACCTTCACCACATCTAGCTTCTCCTCTCCTCCACACACACACACACACACGCACGCACGCACGCACGCACGCACGCACGCACGCACGCACGCACACGCACACACACACACACACCTCCAAGCATCTGCATTATGTTTGCTCCAACAAATCACTGTTTTCAGGGCACACACACACACACACACACACACACACACACACACACACACACACACACACACACACACACACACACACACACACACACACACACACACACACACACACACACACACACACACACACACACACACACACACCGCTGTGTGTAAGCATGCAGGGAATGATCGGAATCTTTAATTCCCCTGTTGTGTAACACGCAGCACAGCCAACAGGCCAGGTGGCCATGCTTTTATGGGAGGTTTTACTGTCATTATTTTATTTTCAGACCTAGAGGATTTATTCTGTTTTTTTTTTGTTCCGAGAGTGACTTGTAATGCATGTCTTCTGAGACTGAATCAGACCACGTCATGGTGTTAAAACCCTAAAAACAAAAAAAGGCAAATCTTTGCGTGATAAGGACTTTTTTTTTATGGGAGGAACATTAGCCAAAAATAGCCGATCTACAAGCTCATGACGGGCCGCAGACGCGTTGTGAGATTATTATTTTTTTTACATTAACCACATGAACCCTACAGTAGCATCCCTTGTCTGAGGTGAACATTAGCAGAACATAGCCGATCTACAAGCTCACAACACCTCGGGCTACGAGGCGTTGTGAGCTTGTAGATCGGCTATTTTCGGCAAAGAGGTTTGGTGTACTAGGGGAAAAAAGAGCAGACCAAGTACAGAGCATAAGGTGAAGTTTACAACACACACACACACACACACACACACACACACACACACACACACACACACACACACACACACACACACACACACACACACACACACACACACACACACACACACACACACACACACACACACACAGCCATTAGATGCTTAGAACATGGTCCTGCTCCATCGCGGGCCTTAATTTCACATCAGACCTATTAGTATAATTCAAATACTACTGATTAGTCAGGAGATTGTACTTTCATCCTTTAACCCCTTAAGACCGGGAACGCATCTGTGTCATTTTAGATTGTTTTTAGCTATAGTCTATACAACCATTATCTTATGCTTTGGCTATTCAAAAATAGCAGATCTACAAGCTCATAGCGCGGCACCGAGTGCCGCGCTGTGAGCTTGTAGATCTGCTATTTATCTTTTTGTATCGTAAAAATGTGTGCAAATCTTTGAATATATATATTTACATTTTTAACTCAAATCTTTGCTTCTGGGGGTCCCTGGAACAAAACCTTTTCCACGTCAAGGACCACCAAAATTATATGTATTTGGCTGCGGACCCCCATTTCAAAATAGGTTGTTCCAGGGACCCCCGTGAAGCAAAGATTTGGGTTCAAAATGTTCCCTTTTTTAAAAAAAATATACATTCAAAGATTTTTCACGATTTTTCAAAACAGATCTACAAGCTCATAGCGCAGCACTCGGTGCCGCGCTATGAGCTTGTATATCTGCTATTTTTGAATAGGCAAAGTAATACAAAAATAATGGTTAAAGTGGTTTACACAGATGCGTTCCCGGTCTTAATGAGTTAACTTAATAGTTTCTGCTCTTCGGGGGGAAAGGAATGGTTGTGTGAGCCATGAGCACAAAATGCTGAGTCAGGCTGGGAGGAAGAGGGGGGGGTTATAGGGGGGGGGGGGGGTCCATTACCAATCATTTTTCTAAAAAGTACTTGTTGGAGTGTAATAGATATTACAAAGGAATAATAAATGAGAGAGAGAGGAAGAAAAAAAAACCTGTAGTTAAGCTTAAGGACATTACAGAAGAGGTGGAAAAGAGATTATGCCCCAAAATAGAGAGATCCATGCAGGGCCAAATCTCTGCTGCCAACTGCATTCATTAAATAAAAGGGGGGGACAAAAGAAAGATCCATCTTAACCCATTAAGACCGGGAACGCATCTGTGTCATTTTAAGATGTATTTGGGCTATTTAAAAATAGCAGATCTACAAGCTCATAGCGCGGCACCGAGTGCCGCGCTATGAGCTTGTAGATCTGCTATTTTTGAGTGGTGCCAACCACTCCTACATTTGACTTTGTCCGTGTGTCCGTATGTCCGTCCGTCCGTCCGTCCGTCCGTCCGTCCGTCCGTCCGTATGTCCGTCCGTATGTCCGTCCGTATGTTTGAGCACGGCTGATTGGTCAAGCTTCACGTGACACGTGACAATATGTTGTGACGTGTCACGTGACAACATATTGTTGCTGATTGTTGCGGATGCAACCAGTTACACTTTCAAAGGCACCACTCTCTCTCTTCACACTGGGTGTGATTTGTTTTTCAATCGTGGAAAATGTGCGCAAATCTTTGAATATTTTTTTTAAAGCAAACGTTTGTAAAATATTGTGTTCTCCGCAAGCCAAGATTTGAGTTCACAGTGTTCGCTTAAAAAAAGTATAATACTCAAAGTTTTGCACACATTTTCACAATTTTACAAAAAAAATAGCAGATCTACAAGCTTGTAGATCTGCTATTTTTGAATAGCCAAAAGTATAAAACAATGCTTATAGCTCAAATATGTAAATGACACAGATGCGTTCCCGGATTTAATGGGTTAATGCTTCCAAATAATGGAATACACGTTCAAGTGCAAAGCCTGAGTTATATACTGTATAGCCTTGGTTTGCACCGTTGCCATGTTTGCTTATTACAAGCGACGTTGGGCTTGTTTTTCTTAGATCGCGTCACATCAGAATAAACAACTTTGATGAAGGCAGTATAGTGTTGTTAAAGGTTTCATGACGTTCAGTTTTACCACACATTGAAAGTCTTTGTCGTGGTCCTTCAAACGTGTATACAAAGTTTTAACAACAAATTCCACTCCAGTGATCCATTCTCACATTTCTAAAGCCTTTTCAACTGCAATGAAAAAATAAATCTTTGTCTGCGGGTGTCGCTGGTGAGGGATTTTGCCTGTCAATCATCACCTCTACTCCGCCCGCCCCAAAGGAAAGGATAGGGGAGGGGAGGGGCGAGGAGGAGAGTGGGCGGGATTAATTGGCTGTGACCTCACTGCCGAAGGGCCAAGCTCAGATTACTTTCCAGCCTAATTATTCAGAAAACCCCAGACCACAGAAAATCCACTGAATGTTCAAAGTTCAGATTTTTTTGGGTGTAATTGAGGTCATAAAACCCAAAAAAAAACATTTAAAAAAAAGAAAAAGTGAAAATGAATGTCATAAAACCTTTAAAAAAAACATGTTTATTTTTTTCATCTCCTGTTTTCTGCCCAACAGCAGATATGTTTTGAGGGATATTGAGAATTGAGCGCAGCTGATTGTCCTCTGAGCCTTTCTGAACACAACTAAACAGATCTAAAAAGCAGTGTGTGTGAAGGTCATGTTCACACTTCAATTTTAAAAGGCTGTAGAGAAACTATTTTTTATTTTATTTATTTTTTCTTTCATAAAGGAGGACCTTCACACTTTGTTGATGCAGGTTCAGGCACGATGCCAGACGAGGCAACCCGCCTGCTAAAATATACTAGGTAGTGCTTTATAAAAAGGATTTCTGTTAAAGGAGAATCGCTCAGTTTCAATAAATCATTCATTGTTATTTGCCAAACCAAAGTTTCATTTTACGCTCTCAAGAGTTACATTATTGTTAAACATCTGCATTACTTCATTTACAAGAAGTCTAACACAATTAGAGAATGTAGAAGATTTTTTGATCAACGTTTGCCTGTCATCTCTCATATGATACTGACATCAATACAGCATGGAATTGTGGACAAAATCTCACCGAATGCTAACTAAATATTCTTGGGTCTGAGAGTCTCTCATCAAACGGTGGTTCCGTGGCTCAAATGCCTGAATAAATAATGGACCGTGACATGAAAAGGGTTGAAACCACTGGCGTAGACTACCACATGTCCAGGGGTCATGTACATGCTGGCTTGTGGTGGACATTTTTGTCAAAATTCAATTTTTGCCATGGACATAAAAAATGAGTGGACAACAATATTACCAGAAACACAGAAAGAGCTAGACCAGAAGGACCATAGCAGGTCTATAACTTTGAGAGTGTACAAATGGAACAAAATGGACCCTCACGGGCAGACGCGTCGCTAGGTCTCTACTAGGTCGGGGGCTTAGCCCCGCAGGCAACGGACACATGCACGCGCGCGCAGCGCGCGTGCATGTGCCCCTCCTCCCGCGCGCGCGCCGATTTTTTTCGCGGATTTCGCGGATTAGGTTGCTTTTTTCCCCGTTTTTTGTTACTTTATTTCGGTTTTAGGGTTAGGGGTAGGGTTAGGTTAGGGTGATAGATATATAATTCAAAAAAAAAAAAAAAACTTAATTTTTTAATTTTTAATTTTTTTTTATTGGTGGCTTTGGACAAAACATTGGTGGCTATAGCCACCGAAGCCCACCCCTAACGACGCCACTGCTCACGGGTCCATTTTGTTCCATGTGTACACTCTCAAAGTTAAGGAAGACCTGTCCTTGCAAAAAATTAAAACATTTGAGAACCACTACTATTAGACCGGTGGGATTTCTGAAATAAGTGATTGTTAGAGGCATTTGGGGGTAAAAGTTGGGAACAAGGCCATTTTACATAATTCAAGGGTGCTGAATCATAAAAACACTGTTCCCAAGCAAAATTCTTAGTGCTTAACCTCCTAATTTGCATATCAAAATGGCTGCCGATTTTGAAGTATTTCTTAAACAACTCTATAACAAAGCAAGCAAATCTGACAAATAAAGTGTATATATTTATGTTCTGAGGGTCATACAATGTGTGGAAGATATTTGTAATGTAATAAATGTAAATAAATGTAAATAAATATGCAAATTAGAGGCCACCATTACATAAAATGATGTACCGTAGTACTCAAACGGTGCAAAAGGTGCATCCCCCTTATTTTGTTTCTAATTATCTGTTTTTTTGCCATCCTTAGGACATCTAAAATACATACTTTTTCCCCATGCTAAATGTTTAGTTTTTGACCTTCTAATCTGCATATCTGAATGGCTGCCAAATTGGCAAATTCGCACCTTTATCTTCAATAAGTCTGTGGCCAGGCAAGCAAAATTGACAAATGAAGTGTCTATATACAGTTTCTACAATGTGAGTAAAGAATTTGTAAGTAATATAATATGATAATATAATATAATATAATAATCAGCCTACTCCGAAATATGCAAAATAGCGGCCCCCACAACAGATAACGGTTTATTACTCTAAAGATACTGTATTGGCCATTGTTGAACGAAAGTCTAGACACTAGACCACATTCATACAAGGAGGTTGATCATCACTCCGTTGCTGACATGCACACATGGCTGTGCATCGTAACCCAGATTTCCGGCATTTGCAACGACGTGTTGTGCATTGCTTATGGCATGAACATGAAATCATTTCTATAGGCTATACTAGCATGGAACAGGTTGGACTAGGCTAGAGTAGGTTGTACTAGGTTGTACCAGACTCTGATACTCTCTTTTAGGCTTTACTAGTCCCTTGTCAGCCCTGTAGATACTCAGACCATAGGGACTAACCACTGTGTACACAGGCCATAGCTTGTGTGTGCACGAGCAATAGTTTTGCATGAACCTTTGTAGACCATAGTACAGATCTGCCTTGTACAGCCTAATATAGCCTAGTACAGCCTAGCAAAGCCTACTAGAGATTAAAAAATCACACCCTGTGTGAAGGTAGCGGCGCCTTTGATACATTTTGTCATCGATATGTGTTTATAATGTGTTTATAGCCATGTGTCACGTGAAGCTTGACCAATCACTTTGTTGACGCACCTGACCAATCAGAACGTTGACGCACACGGACAAAGTCAGGTATGGAGCGGCTAGCGCCACTAAAAAGCCTATTAGAGACCAGTAGAGTCTAGTACAGTACAGCCTAGTACATCCAAGACTAGTCCAGCCTTTTGGGAGAACAGACTAGGGGAGGGTGGTATAGGCTATACTAGCATGGAACAGGCTGGACTAGGCTAGACTAGGTTGTACTAGGCTGTACTAGACTCTAATAGGCTCTATTAGGCTGTACTAGGCTCTTGTCCGCCCTGTAGATCTTCAACCCATAGGGACTAACCATTGTGTACACGGGCAATAGCGTTGTGTGTGCACGAGAAATAGTTTTGCATGAACATTTGTAGGCCAAAGTAAAGTACTGCCTTCTATAGCCTAATAGAGCCCAGTAAAGCCTAGCAAAGGCTGCTAGAGCTGAAAGCAGACTATTAGAGCCCAGCAGAGACTAGTACAGTAAAACCTAGTACACCCAGGTCTAGCCTAGTCCAGCCTGGTGGGAGAACATAATAGGGGAGGGGGTACCAGGCTATGCTAGGACTGATAAGGCTGGACTAGGATAGATGAGGCTGTACTAGGCTGTACTAGACTCTAATAGGCTATATTAGGCTGTACTATGCTCTTGTCAGCCCTGTAGATCCTCAACCCATAGGGACTAACCACTGTGTATACGGGCAATAGCTTGTGTGTGCACGAGCAATAGTTTTGCATGAACCTTTGTAGACCATAGTACAGATCTGCCTTGCACAGCCTAATAGAGCCTAGTACAGCCTAGCACAGCCTACTAGAGCTTAAAACAGCCTATTATAGACCAGTAGAGTCTAGTATAGTACAGCCTAGTACACCCATGACTAGTCCAGCCTTTTGAGAGAACAGAATAGGGAAGGGGGTACAAGGCTATGGTAGGACTGATAAGGCTGGACTAGGATATGTTAGGCTGTACTAGGTGGTACCAGACTCTAATAGGCTCTATTAGTCTGTGCTAGGCTCTTGTCAGCCCTGTAGATCCTCAACCCATAGGGACTAACCACCGTGTACACGGGCAATAGCTTTTGTGTGCACAAGCAATAGTTTTGCATGAACCTTTGTAGACCATAGTACAGATCTGCCTTGCACAGCCTAATAGAGCCTAGTACAGCCTAGCACAGCCTACTAGAGCTTAAAACAGCCTATTATAGACCAGTAGAGTCTAGTATAGTACAGCCTAGTACACCCATGCCTAGTCCAGGCTTCTGGGAGAACAGAATAGGGGAGGGGGTACAAGGCTATGCTAGGACTGATAAGGCTGGACTAGCATAGATTAGGCTGTACTAGGCTGTACTAGACTCTAATAGGCTCTATTAGGCTGTGCTAGGCTCTTGTCAGCCCTGTAGATACTCAGACCATTGGGACTAACCACTGTGTACACGGGCAATAGCTTGTGTGTGCACAAGCAATAGTTTTGCATGAACCTTTGTAGACCATAGTACAGATCTGCCTTGTAAAGCCTAATATAGCGTTGTAAACAGTCTATTAGAGACCAGTAGAGTCTACAACAGTAAAGCCTAGTACACCCATAGCCTAGTCCAGCCTTTTGATGGAACAGACTAGGGGACGGCGATTTAGGCTATACTACCATGGAACAGACTGGACTAGTTAAGACTAGGTTGTACTAGGCTCTATTAGGTTGTACTAGGCTGTACTAGTCCCTTGTCAGCCCTGTAGATACTCAGACCATTGGGATTAACCACTGTGTACACGGGCAATAGTTTGTGTGTGCACGACCAATAGTTTTTTTCCCTGTTGGCCATCTAAGTGTACCTTTAGCCATCCCCATCCCACTCTATATAGTTGTGTTGAAAGTAGTTTGTGTTCAGTTATAGTTCTGTGGCTCTAGCTCCTCCTGGGGGTGAGTTATACAAGATAGAAATCCCCATGATAGCGTATTTATGGAACGTCACATTTATTTTTTGGTCATCAGGGGCCAAATGTACCAGGATTTTTACATCATCTAAATATTTATTTTAGATGTCCTAAGGATGGTAAAAATACAGATAAGTAGAGATAAAATAAAATAAGGGGGATGCGGATGGATCACTTTAAGTACGAAACCGTTTTCTGTAATAGTGGCCTCTAATTTGCATATTTATTTACATTATTTACATTTATTTACATCTATTACATTATAAATACCTTCCACACATTGTCTGACCCTCAGAATATAAATATATAAACTTTATTTGTCAGATTTGATTGCTTTGTTATAGAGTTATTTAAGAAATACTTCAAAATCGGCAGCCATTTTGATATGCAAATTAGGAGGTTAAGCACTAAGAATTTTGCTTGGGAACAGTGTTTTTCTTATTCAGCACCCTTGAATTATGTAAAATGGCCTTGTTCCCAACTTTTACCCTCAAATGCCTCTAACCTCCTTATAGAAGGCCTTTTTTCTGAAATCCCTCCTGTCTAAGCGGAGTATCTCAGAGCGGAGCAGAGCAGAGCGTCTCAGAGCGGAGCGGAGCAGAGCGTCTCAGAGCAGAGCGGAGCATCTCAGAGCGGAGCGGAGCAGAGCGTCTCAGAGCGGAGCGTCTCAGAGCGGAGCGGAGCAGAGCGTCTCAGAGCGGAGCGGAGCAGAGCGTCTCAGAGCGGAGCGGAGCAGAGCGTCTCAGAGCAGAGCGGAGCAGTGCGTCTCAGAGCGGAGCATCTCAGAGCGGAGCGGAGCAGAGCGTCTCAGAGCGGAGCGGAGCAGAGCGTCTCAGAGCGGAGCGGAGCAGAGCGTCTCAGAGCGGAGCATCTCAGAGCGGAGCGGAGCAGAGCGTCTCAGAGCGGAGCGTCTCAGAGCAGAGCGTCTCAGAGCGGAGCGTCTCAGAGCGTCTCAGAGCGGAGCGTCTCAGAGCAGAGCAGAGCGCCTCAGAGCGGAGCGGAGCAGAGCGGAGCATCTCAGAGCGTCTCAGAGCGGAGCGGAGCAGAGCGTCTCAGAGCAGAGCGGAGCAGAGCGTCTCAGAGCAGAGCGGAGCGTCTCAGAGCGGAGCGGAGCAGAGCGTCTCAGAGCATCTCAGAGCATCTCAGAGCGGAGCGGAGCAGAGCGTCTCAGAGCGGAGCGGAGCAGAGCGGAGCATCTCAGAGCGTCTCAGAGCGGAGCGGAGCAGAGCAGAGCGGAGCGTCTCAGAGCGGAGCACTCTCAGAGCGGAGCGTCTCAGAGCAGAGCGGAGCGTCTCAGAGTGGAGCGGAGCAGAGCGTCTCAGAGCATCTCAGAGCATCTCAGAGCGGAGCGTCTCAGAGCAGAGCGGAGCGGAGCGTCTCAGAGCGGAGCGTCTCAGAGCGTCTCAGAGCGGAGCGTCTCAGAGCGGAGCGTCTCAGAGCGGAGCGTCTCAGAGCGGAGCGTCTCAGAGCGGAGCAGAGCGCCTCAGAGCAGAGCGGAGCATCTCAGAGCGGAGCAGAGCAGAGCGTCTCAGAGCGGAGCGGAGCAGAGCGTCTCAGAGCAGAGCGGAGCATCTCAGAGCGGAGCGGAGCAGAGCGTCTCAGAGCGGAGCAGAGCGTCTCAGAGCGGAGCGGAGCAGAGCGGAGCATCTCAGAGCGGAGCGGAGCAGAGCGTCTCAGAGCGGAGTGGAGCAGAGCGTCTCAGAGCGGAGCGGAGCAGAGCGTCTCAGAGCGGAGCGGAGCAGAGCGTCTCAGAGCAGAGCGGAGCAGAGCGTCTCAGAGCGGAGCATCTCAGAGCGGAGCGGAGCAGAGCGTCTCAGAGCGGAGCACTCTCAGAGCGGAGCGTCTCAGAGCAGAGCGGAGCGTCTCAGAGCGGAGCGGAGCAGAGCGTCTCAGAGCATCTCAGAGCATCTCAGAGCGGAGCGGAGCAGAGCGTCTCAGAGCAGAACGTCTCAGAGCAGAGCGTCTCAGAGCGGAGCGGAGCGGAGCAGAGCGTCAGAGCGGAGCGGAGCAGAGCAGAGCGGAGCAGAGCGTCTCAGAGCGGAGCGGAGCATCTCAGAGCGTCTCAGAGCGGAGCAGAGCGTCTCAGCAGAGCGTCTCAGAGCAGAGCGGAGCGTCTCAGAGCGGAGCGGAGCAGAGCATCTCAGAGCGGAGCGGAGCAGAGCGTCTCAGAGCGGAGCGTCTCAGAGCAGAGCGTCTCAGAGCGGAGCGTCTCAGAGCGTCTCAGAGCGGAGCGTCTCAGAGCGGAGCAGAGCGTCTCAGAGCAGAGCGCCTCAGAGCGGAGCGGAGCAGAGCGTCTCAGAGCGGTGCATCTCAGAGCGGAGCGTCTCAGAGCGGAGCGTCTCAGAGCGGAGCGTCTCAGAGCGGAGCGGAGCAGAGCGTCTCAGAGCGGAGCGTCTCAGAGCGGAGCGGAGCAGAGCGTCTCAGAGCAGAGCGGAGCGTCTCAGAGCGGAGCGGAGCATCTCAGAGCGGAGCGTCTCAGAGCGGAGCGTCTCAGAGCGGAGCAGAGCGCCTCAGAGCAGAGCGTCTCAGAGCGGAGCGGAGCAGAGCGGAGCGGAGCATCTCAGAGCGGAGCGGAGCAGAGCGTCTCAGAGCGGAGCATCTCAGAGCGGAGTGGAGCAGAGCGTCTCAGAGCGGAGCGGAGCAGAGCGTCTCAGAGCGGAGCGGAGCAGAGCGTCTCAGAGCGGAGCGTCTCAGAGCAGAGCGTCTCAGAGCGGAGCGTCTCAGAGCGTCTCAGAGCGGAGCGTCTCAGAGCAGAGCAGAGCGACTCAGAGCGGAGCGGAGCAGAGCGGAGCATCTCAGAGCGTCTCAGAGCGGAGCGGAGCAGAGCGTCTCAGAGCAGAGCGGAGCGTCTCAGAGCGGAGCGGAGCAGAGCGTCTCAGAGCAGAGCGGAGCATCTCAGAGCGGAGTGGAGCAGAGCGTCTCAGAGCGGAGCGGAGCAGAGCGTCTCAGAGCGGAGCAGAGCGTCTCAGAGCGGAGCGGAGCGGAGCAGAGCGTCTCAGAGCGGAGCGGAGCAGAGCGTCTCAGAGCAGAGCGGAGCGTCTCAGAGCGGAGCGGAGCAGAGCGTCTCAGAGCGGAGCAGAGCGTCTCAGAGCGGAGCGGAGCGGAGCAGAGCGTCTCAGAGCGGAGCGGAGCAGAGCGGAGCGGAGCAGAGCGTCTCAGAGCGGAGCGTCTCAGAGCAGAGCGTCTCAGAGCGGAGCGTCTCAGAGCGTCTCAGAGCGGAGCGTCTCAGAGCGGAGCAGAGCAGAGCGTCTCAGAGCGGAGCATCTCAGAGCGGAGCGTCTCAGAGCGGAGCGTCTCAGAGCGGAGCGTCTCAGAGCGGAGCGGAGCAGAGCGTCTCAGAGCAGAGCGGAGCGTCTCAGAGCGGAGCATCTCAGAGCGGAGCGTCTCAGAGCGGAGCGGAGCATCTCAGAGCGGAGCGTCTCAGAGCGGAGCGTCTCAGAGCGGAGCAGAGCGCCTCAGAGCAGAGCGGAGCATCTCAGAGCGGAGCGGAGCAGAGCGTCTCAGAGCAGAGCGGAGCAGAGCGTCTCAGAGCGGAGCATCTCAGAGTGGAGCGGAGCAGAGCGTCTCAGAGCGGAGCGGAGCAGAGCGGAGCATCTCAGAGCGTCTCAGAGCGGAGCAGAGCGTCTCAGAGCAGAGCGTCTCAGAGCGGAGCGTCTCAGAGCGTCTCAGAGCGGAGCGTCTCAGAGCGGAGCAGAGCGTCTCAGAGCAGAGCGCCTCAGAGCGGAGCGGAGCAGAGCGTCTCAGAGTGGAGCATCTCAGAGCGGAGCGTCTCAGAGCGGAGCGTCTCAGAGCGTCTCAGAGCGGAGCGTCTCAGAGCGGAGCAGAGCGTCTCAGAGCAGAGCGCCTCAGAGCGGAGCGGAGCAGAGCGTCTCAGAGTGGAGCATCTCAGAGCGGAGCGTCTCAGAGCGGAGCGTCTCAGAGCGGAGCGGAGCAGAGCGTCTCAGAGCAGAGCGGAGCGTCTCAGAGCGGAGCGTCTCAGAGCGGAGTGTCTCAGAGCGTCTCAGAGCGGAGCGTCTCAGAGCGGAGCGGAGCATCTCAGAGCGGAGCGTCTCAGAGCGGAGCGTCTCAGAGCGGAGCAGAGCGCCTCAGAGCAGAGCGGAGTATCTCAGAGCGGAGCAGAGCAGAGCGTCTCAGAGCGGAGCGGAGCAGAGCGTCTCAGAGCAGAGCGGAGCATCTCAGAGCGGAGCGGAGCAGAGCGTCTCAGAGCGGAGCGTCTCAGAGCGGAGCGGAGCAGAGCGGAGCATCTCAGAGCGGAGCGGAGCAGAGCGTCTCAGAGCGGAGCGGAGCAGAGCGTCTCAGAGCGGAGCGGAGCAGAGCGTCTCAGAGCAGAGCGGAGCAGAGCGTCTCAGAGCGGAGCATCTCAGAGCGGAGCGGAGCAGAGCGTCTCAGAGCGGAGCGGAGCAGAGCGTCTCAGAGCGGAGCGGAGCAGAGCGTCTCAGAGCGGAGCATCTCAGAGCGGAGCGGAGCAGAGCGTCTCAGAGCGGAGCGGAGCAGAGCGTCTCAGAGCAGAGCGTCTCAGAGCGGAGCGTCTCAGAGCAGAGCGTCTCAGAGCGGAGCGTCTCAGAGCAGAGCGCCTCAGAGCGGAGCGGAGCAGAGCGGAGCATCTCAGAGCGTCTCAGAGCGGAGCGGAGCAGAGCGTCTCAGAGCAGAGCGGAGCAGAGCGTCTCAGAGCAGAGCGGAGCGTCTCAGAGCGGAGCGGAGCAGAGCGTCTCAGAGCATCTCAGAGCGGAGCGGAGCAGAGCGGAGCAGAGCGGAGCGGAGCAGAGCGGAGCATCTCAGAGCGCCTCAGAGCGGAGCGGAGCAGAGCAGAGCGGAGCATCTCAGAGCGGAGCAGAGCAGAGCGTCTCAGAGCGGAGCACTCTCAGAGCGGAGCGTCTCAGAGCAGAGCGGAGCGTCTCAGAGTGGAGCGGAGCAGAGCGTCTCAGAGCATCTCAGAGCATCTCAGAGCGGAGCGGAGCAGAGCGTCTCAGAGCAGAGCGGAGCGTCTCAGAGCGGAGCGTCTCAGAGCGGAGCGTCTCAGAGCGTCTCAGAGCGGAGCGGAGCATCTCAGAGCGGAGCGTCTCAGAGCGGAGCGTCTCAGAGCGGAGCAGAGCGCCTCAGAGCAGAGCGGAGCATCTCAGAGCGGAGCAGAGCAGAGCGTCTCAGAGCGGAGCGGAGCAGAGCGTCTCAGAGCAGAGCGGAGCATCTCAGAGCGGAGCGGAGCAGAGCGTCTCAGAGCGGAGCAGAGCGTCTCAGAGCGGAGCGGAGCAGAGCGGAGCATCTCAGAGCGGAGCGGAGCAGAGCGTCTCAGAGCGGAGTGGAGCAGAGCGTCTCAGAGCGGAGCGGAGCAGAGCGTCTCAGAGCGGAGCGGAGCAGAGCGTCTCAGAGCAGAGCGTCTCAGAGCGTCTCAGAGCGGAGCATCTCAGAGCGGAGCGGAGCAGAGCGTCTCAGAGCGGAGCACTCTCAGAGCGGAGCGTCTCAGAGCAGAGCGGAGCGTCTCAGAGCGGAGCGGAGCAGAGCGTCTCAGAGCATCTCAGAGCATCTCAGAGCGGAGCGGAGCAGAGCGTCTCAGAGCAGAACGTCTCAGAGCAGAGCGTCTCAGAGCGGAGCGTCTCAGAGCGGAGCGGAGCGGAGCAGAGCGTCAGATCGGAGCGGAGCAGAGCAGAGCGGAGCAGAGCGTCTCAGAGCGGAGCGGAGCATCTCAGAGCGTCTCAGAGCGGAGCAGAGCGTCTCAGCAGAGCGTCTCAGAGCAGAGCGGAGCGTCTCAGAGCGGAGCGGAGCAGAGCATCTCAGAGCGGAGCGGAGCAGAGCGTCACAGAGCGGAGCGGAGCAGAGCGTCTCAGAGCGGAGCGGAGCAGAGCGTCTCAGAGCAGAGCGGAGCATCTCAGAGCGGAGCGGAGCAGAGCGTCTCAGAGCGGAGCGTCTCAGAGCGTCTCAGAGCAGAGCGTCTCAGAGCAGAGCGTCTCAGAGCAGAGCGTCTCAGAGCGGAGCGGAGCAGAGCGTCTCAGAGCGGAGCATCTCAGAGCGTCTCAGAGCGGAGCGGAGCAGAGCGTCTCAGAGCGGAGCGGTGCAGAGCGTCTCAGAGCGGAGCGGTGCAGAGCGTCTCAGAGCGGAGCGGAGCAGAGCGTCTCAGAGCAGAGCGGAGCAGAGCGTCTCAGAGCGGAGCATCTCAGAGCGGAGCGGAGCAGAGCGTCTCAGAGCGGAGCGGAGCAGAGCGGAGCAGAGCGTCTCAGAGCGGAGCGGAGCGTCTCAGAGCGGAGCGGAGCAGAGCGTCTCAGAGCATCTCAGAGCATCTCAAAGCGGAGCGGAGCAGAGCGTCTCAGAGCGGAGCGGAGCAGAGCGGAGCATCTCAGAGCGTCTCAGAGCGGAGCGGAGCAGAGCAGAGCGGAGCATCTCAGAGCGGAGCGGAGCAGAGCGTCTCAGAGCGGAGCGGTGCAGAGCGTCTCAGAGCGGAGCGGAGCAGAGCGTCTCAGAGCAGAGCGGAGCAGAGCGTCTCAGAGCGGAGCGGAGCAGAGCGTCTCAGAGCGGAGCGGAGCAGAGCGTCTCAGAGCGGAGCGGAGCAGAGCGTCTCAGAGCGGAGCGGAGCGTCTCAGAGCGTCTCAGAGCATCTCAGAGCATCTCAGAGCGGAGCGTCTCAGAGCGGAGCGGAGCAGAGCGGAGCATCTCAGAGCGTCTCAGAGCGGAGCGGAGCAGAGCGTCTCAGAGCGGAGCACTCTCAGAGCGGAGCGTCTCAGAGCAGAGCGGAGCGTCTCAGAGCGGAGCGGAGCAGAGCGTCTCAGAGCATCTCAGAGCATCTCAGAGCGGAGCGGAGCAGAGCGTCTCAGAGCAGAACGTCTCAGAGCAGAGCGTCTCAGAGCGGAGCATCTCAGAGCGGAGCGGAGCGGAGCAGAGCGTCAGAGCGGAGCGGAGCAGAGCAGAGCGGAGCAGAGCGGAGCAGAGCGTCTCAGAGCGGAGCGGAGCATCTCAGAGCGTCTCAGAGCGGAGCAGAGCGTCTCAGAGCAGAGCGGAGCGTCTCAGAGCGGAGCGGAGCAGAGCGTCACAGAGCGGAGCGGAGCAGAGCGTCTCAGAGCGGAGCGGAGCAGAGCGTCTCAGAGCGGAGCGGAGCAGAGCGGAGCATCTCAGAGCGTCTCAGAGCGGAGCGGAGCAGAGCGTCTCAGAGTGGAGCGGAGCAGAGCGTCTCAGAGCAGAGCGGAGCATCTCAGAGCGGAGCGGAGCGTCTCAGAGCAGAGCGTCTCAGAGCAGAGCGTCTCAGAGCGGAGCATCTCAGAGCGGAGCATCTCAGAGCGTCTCAGAGCGGAGCGGAGCAGAGCAGAGCGGAGCATCTCAGAGCGGAGCGGAGCAGAGCGTCTCAGAGCGGAGCACTCTCAGAGCGGAGCGGAGCATCTCAGAGCGGAGCGGAGCAGAGCGTCTCAGAGCGGAGCGTCTCAGAGCGTCTCAGAGCAGAGCGTCTCAGAGCAGAGCGTCTCAGAGCAGAGCGTCTCAGAGCGGAGCGGAGCAGAGCGTCTCAGAGCGGAGCATCTCAGAGCGTCTCAGAGCGGAGCGGAGCAGAGCGTCTCAGAGCGGAGCGGTGCAGAGCGTCTCAGAGCGGAGCGGTGCAGAGCGTCTCAGAGCGGAGCGGAGCAGAGCGTCTCAGAGCAGAGCGGAGCAGAGCGTCTCAGAGCGGAGCATCTCAGAGCGGAGCGGAGCAGAGCGTCTCAGAGCGGAGCGGAGCAGAGCGGAGCAGAGCGTCTCAGAGCGGAGCGGAGCGTCTCAGAGCGGAGCGGAGCAGAGCGTCTCAGAGCATCTCAGAGCATCTCAGAGCGGAGCGGAGCAGAGCGTCTCAGAGCGGAGCGGAGCAGAGCGGAGCATCTCAGAGCGTCTCAGAGCGGAGCGGAGCAGAGCAGAGCGGAGCATCTCAGAGCGGAGCGGAGCAGAGCGTCTCAGAGCGGAGCGGAGCAGAGCGTCTCAGAGCGGAGCGGAGCAGAGCGTCTCAGAGCGGAGCGGAGCAGAGCGTCTCAGAGCGGAGCGGAGCAGAGCGTCTCAGAGCGGAGCGGAGCAGAGCGTCTCAGAGCGGAGCGGAGCAGAGCGTCTCAGAGCGGAGCGGAGCAGAGCGTCTCAGAGCGGAGCGGAGCAGAGCGTCTCAGAGCGGAGCGGAGCGTCTCAGAGCGTCTCAGAGCATCTCAGAGCGGAGCGGAGCAGAGCGTCTCAGAGCGGAGCGGAGCAGAGCGGAGCATCTCAGAGCGTCTCAGAGCGGAGCGGAGCAGAGCGTCTCAGAGCGGAGCACTCTCAGAGCGGAGCGTCTCAGAGCAGAGCGGAGCGTCTCAGAGCGGAGCGGAGCAGAGCGTCTCAGAGCATCTCAGAGCATCTCAGAGCGGAGCGGAGCAGAGCGTCTCAGAGCAGAACGTCTCAGAGCAGAGCGTCTCAGAGCGGAGCAGAGCGTCAGAGCGGAGCGGAGCAGAGCGGAGCAGAGCAGAGCGGAGCAGAGCGGAGCAGAGCGTCTCAGAGCGGAGCGGAGCATCTCAGAGCGTCTCAGAACGGAGCAGAGCGTCTCAGAGCAGAGCGGAGCGTCTCAGAGCGGAGCGGAGCAGAGCGTCACAGAGCGGAGCGGAGCAGAGCGTCTCAGAGCGGAGCGGAGCAGAGCGTCTCAGAGCGGAGCGGAGCAGAGCCGAGCAGAGCGTCTCAGAGCGGAGCGGAGCAGAGCGGAGCATCTCAGAGCGTCTCAGAGCGGAGCGGAGCAGAGCGTCTCAGAGTGGAGCGGAGCAGAGCGTCTCAGAGCAGAGCGGAGCATCTCAGAGCGGAGCGGAGCAGAGCGTCTCAGAGCGGAGCGGAGCAGAGCGTCTCAGAGCAGAGCAGAGCGGAGCATCTCAGAGCGGAGCGGAGCGTCTCAGAGCAGAGCGTCTCAGAGCAGAGCGTCTCAGAGCGGAGCATCTCAGAGCGGAGCATCTCAGAGCGTCTCAGAGCGGAGCGGAGCAGAGCAGAGCGGAGCATCTCAGAGCGGAGCGGAGCAGAGCGTCTCAGAGCGGAGCACTCTCAGAGCGGAGCACTCTCAGAGCGGAGCGGAGCAGAGCGTCTCAGAGCAGAGCGTCTCAGAGCGGAGCAGAGCGGAGCGTCTCAGAGCGGAGCGGAGCAGAGCGTCTCAGAGCAGAGCGGAGCGTCTCAGAGCGGAGCGGAGCAGAGCGTCTCAGAGCTGAGCGGAGCAGAGCGTCTCAGAGCGGAGCGGAGCATCTCAGAGCGCAGCGTCTCAGAGTGGAGCGGAGCAGAGCGTCTCAGAGCAGAGCGGAGCAGAGCGTCTCAGAGCGGAGCGGAGCAGAGCATCTCAGAGCGGAGCGGAGCGTCTCAGAGCGGAGCGGAGCGTCTCAGAGCGGAGCGGAGCGTCTCAGAGCAGAGCGTCTCAGAGCAGAGCGTCTCAGAGCAGAGCGTCTCAGAGCAGAGCGTCTCAGAGCGGAGCGGAGCAGAGCGTCTCAGAGCGGAGCGGAGCAGAGCGGAGCATCTCAGAGCGGAGCGGAGCAGAGCAGAGCGGAGCATCTCAGAGCAGAGCGGAGCATCTCAGAGCGGAGCGGAGCAGAGCGTCTCAGAGCGGAGCACTCTCAGAGCGGAGCACTCTCAGAGCGGAGCGTCTCAGAGCAGAGCGTCTCAGAGCGAAGCAGAGCGGAGCGTCTCAGAGCGGAGCGGAGCAGAGCGTCTCAGAGCAGAGCGGAGCGTCTCAGAGCGGAGCGGAGCAGAGCGTCTCAGAGCTGAGCGGAGCAGAGCGTCTCAGAATGGAGCGTCTCAGAGCGGAGCGGAGCATCTCAGAGCGCAGCGTCTCAGAGCAGAGCGGAGCGGAGCAGAGCGTCTCAGAGCGGAGCAGTCTCAGAGCGGAGCGTCTCAGAGCGGAGCGTCTCAGAGCGGAGCGTCTCAGAGCGTCTCAGAGCGGAGCGGAGCACCTCAGAGCGGAGCGTCTCAGAGCGGAGCGTCTCAGAGCGGAGCGTCTCAGAGCGGAGCAGAGCGTCTCAGAGCAGAGCGGAGCATCTCAGAGCGGAGCGGAGCAGAGCGGAGCGGAGCAGAGCGTCTCAGAGCGGAGCGGAGCAGAGCGTCTCAGAGCAGAGCGGAGCATCTCAGAGCGGAGCGGAGCAGAGCGTATCAGAGCAGAGCGGAGCGCCTCAGAGCGGAGCGGAGCAGAGCGTCTCAGAGCGGAGCGTCTCAGAGCGGAGCGTCTCAGAGCGGAGCGTCTCAGAGCGGAGCAGAGCGTCTCAGAGCAGAGCGGAGCAGAGCGTCTCAGAGCAGAGCGGAGCGTCTCAGAGCGGAGCGGAGCAGAGCGTCTCAGAGCATCTCAGAGCATCTCAGAGCGGAGCGGAGCAGAGCGTCTCAGAGCGGAGCGGAGCAGAGCGGAGCATCTCAGAGCGTCTCAGAGCGGAGCGGAGCATCTCAGAGCGGAGCGGAGCAGAGCGTCTCAGAGCGGAGCACTCTCAGAGCGGAGCGTCTCAGAGCAGAGCGGAGCGTCTCAGAGCGGAGCGGAGCAGAGCGTCTCAGAGCATCTCAGAGCATCTCAGAGCGGAGCGGAGCAGAGCGTCTCAGAGCGGAGCGTCTCAGAGCGGAGCGGAGCGGAGCAGAGCGTCGGAGCGGAGCAGAGCAGAGCGGAGCAGAGCGGAGCAGAGCGTCTCAGAGCGGAGCGGAGCATCTCAGAGCGTCTCAGAGCGGAGCAGAGCGTCTCAGCAGAGCGTCTCAGAGCAGAGCGGAGCGTCTCAGAGCGGAGCGGAGCAGAGCGTCTCAGAGCGGAGCGGAGCAGAGCGTCTCAGAGCGGAGCAGAGCGTCACAGAGCGGAGCGGAGCAGAGCGTCTCAGAGCGGAGCGGAGCAGAGCGTCTCAGAGCGGAGCGGAGCAGAGCGTCTCAGAGCGGAGCGGAGCAGAGCGTCTCAGAGCAGAGCGGAGCATCTCAGAGCGGAGCGGAGCAGAGCGTCTCAGAGCGGAGCGGAGCAGAGCGTCACAGAGCAGAGCGGAGCGTCTCAGAGTGGAGCGGAGCAGAGCGTCTCAGAGCAGAGCGGAGCAGAGCGTCTCAGAGCAGAGCGGAGCGTCTCAGAGTGGAGCGGAGCAGAGCGTCTCAGAGCAGAGCGGAGCATCTCAGAGTGGAGCGGAGCAGAGCGTCTCAGAGCAGAGCGGAGCAGAGCGTCTCAGAGCAGAGTGGAGCGTCTCAGAGTGGAGCGGAGCAGAGCGTCTCAGAGCAGAGCGGAGCAGAGCGTCTCAGAGCGGAGCGGAGCAGAGCGTCTCAGAGCGGAGCGGAGCAGAGCGTCTCAGAGCGGAGCATCTCAGAGCATCTCAGAGCGGAGCGGAGCGTCTGAGAGCGGAGCGGAGCGGAGCGGAGCGTCTCAGAGCAGAGCGTCTCAGAGCAGAGCGTCTCAGAGCGGAGCGGAGCAGAGCGTCTCAGAGCGGAGCGGAGCAGAGCGGAGCATCTCAGAGCGTCTCAGAGCAGAGCGGAGCATCTCAGAGCAGAGCGGAGCATCTCAGAGCGGAGCGGAGCAGAGCGTCTCAGAGCGGAGCACTCTCAGAGCGGAGCACTCTCAGAGCGGAGCGTCTCAGAGCAGAGCGTCTCAGAGCGAAGCAGAGCGGAGCGTCTCAGAGCGGAGCGGAGCAGAGCGTCTCAGAGCAGAGCGGAGCGTCTCAGAGCGGAGCGGAGCAGAGCGTCTCAGAGCTGAGCGGAGCAGAGCGTCTCAGAATGGAGCGTCTCAGAGCGGAGCGGAGCATCTCAGAGCGCAGCGTCTCAGAGCAGAGCGGAGCGGAGCAGAGCGTCTCAGAGCGGAGCATCTCAGAGCGGAGCGTCTCAGAGCGGAGCGTCTCAGAGCGGAGCGGAGCGCCTCAGAGCAGAGCGGAGCATCTCAGAGCGGAGCAGAGCAGAGCGTCTCAGAGCGGAGCGGAGCAGAGCGTCTCAGAGCGGAGCGGAGCAGAGCGGAGCATCTCAGAGCGGAGCGGAGCAGAGCGTCTCAGAGCGGAGTGGAGCAGAGCGTCTCAGAGCAGAGCGTCTCAGAGCGGAGCGGAGCAGAGCGTCTCAGAGCAGAGCGTCTCAGAGCAGAGCGTCTCAGAGAGGAGCGGAGCATAGCGTCTCAGAGCAGAGCGTCTCAGAGCGGAGCGGAGCAGAGCGTCTCAGAGCGGAGCGGAGCAGAGCGTCTCAGAGCGGAGCGGAGCAGAGCGTCTCAGAGCAGAGCGTCTCAGAGCAGGGCGGAGCAGAGCGGAGCAGAGCGTCTCAGAGCGGAGCGGAGCAGAGCGGAGCATCTCAGAGCGTCTCAGAGCGGAGCAGAGCGTCTCAGAGCAGAGCGGAGCAGAGCGTCTCAGAGCAGAGCGGAGCGTCTCAGAGCGGAGCGGAGCATCTCAGAGCGGAGCATCTCAGAGCGGAGCGGAGCAGAGCGTCTCAGAGCGGAGCACTCTCAGAGCGGAGCGTCTCAGAGCAGAGCGGAGCGTCTCAGAGCGGAGCGGAGCAGAGCGTCTCAGAGCATCTCAGAGCATCTCAGAGCGGAGCGGAGCAGAGCGTCTCAGAGCAGAACGTCTCAGAGCAGAGCGTCTCAGAGCGGAGCGTCTCAGAGCGGAGCGGAGCGGAGCAGAGCGTCGGAGCGGAGCAGAGCAGAGCGGAGCAGAGCGGAGCAGAGCGTCTCAGAGCGGAGCGGAGCATCTCAGAGCATCTCAGAGCGGAGCGGAGCAGAGCGTCTCAGAGCGGAGCGGAGCAGAGCGTCACAGAGCAGAGCGGAGCGTCTCAGAGTGGAGCGGAGCAGAGCGTCTCAGAGCAGAGCGGAGCAGAGCGTCTCAGAGCAGAGCGGAGCGTCTCAGAGTGGAGCGGAGCAGAGCGTCTCAGAGCAGAGCGGAGCATCTCAGAGTGGAGCGGAGCAGAGCGTCTCAGAGCAGAGCGGAGCAGAGCGTCTCAGAGCAGAGTGGAGCGTCTCAGAGTGGAGCGGAGCAGAGCGTCTCAGAGCAGAGCGGAGCAGAGCGTCTCAGAGCGGAGCGGAGCAGAGCGTCTCAGAGCGGAGCGGAGCAGAGCGTCTCAGAGCGGAGCATCTCAGAGCATCTCAGAGCGGAGCGGAGCGTCTGAGAGCGGAGCGGAGCGGAGCGGAGCGTCTCAGAGCAGAGCGTCTCAGAGCAGAGCGTCTCAGAGCGGAGCGGAGCAGAGCGTCTCAGAGCGGAGCGGA
Source organism: Gymnoscopelus microlampas (assembly GCF_963454915.1). Taxonomy (NCBI): domain Eukaryota; kingdom Metazoa; phylum Chordata; class Actinopteri; order Myctophiformes; family Myctophidae; genus Gymnoscopelus; species Gymnoscopelus microlampas. The sequence goes on along the minus strand of NW_028155719.1, from coordinate 45,837 downwards.
GCAGAGCGGAGCATCTCAGAGCGTCTCAGAGCAGAGCGGAGCATCTCAGAGCAGAGCGGAGCATCTCAGAGCGGAGCGGAGCAGAGCGTCTCAGAGCGGAGCACTCTCAGAGCGGAGCACTCTCAGAGCGGAGCGTCTCAGAGCAGAGCGTCTCAGAGCGAAGCAGAGCGGAGCGTCTCAGAGCGGAGCGGAGCAGAGCGTCTCAGAGCAGAGCGGAGCGTCTCAGAGCGGAGCGGAGCAGAGCGTCTCAGAGCTGAGCGGAGCAGAGCGTCTCAGAATGGAGCGTCTCAGAGCGGAGCGGAGCATCTCAGAGCGCAGCGTCTCAGAGCAGAGCGGAGCGGAGCAGAGCGTCTCAGAGCGGAGCATCTCAGAGCGGAGCGTCTCAGAGCGGAGCGTCTCAGAGCGGAGCGGAGCGCCTCAGAGCAGAGCGGAGCATCTCAGAGCGGAGCAGAGCAGAGCGTCTCAGAGCGGAGCGGAGCAGAGCGTCTCAGAGCGGAGCGGAGCAGAGCGGAGCATCTCAGAGCGGAGCGGAGCAGAGCGTCTCAGAGCGGAGTGGAGCAGAGCGTCTCAGAGCAGAGCGTCTCAGAGCGGAGCGGAGCAGAGCGTCTCAGAGCAGAGCGTCTCAGAGCAGAGCGTCTCAGAGAGGAGCGGAGCATAGCGTCTCAGAGCAGAGCGTCTCAGAGCGGAGCGGAGCAGAGCGTCTCAGAGCGGAGCGGAGCAGAGCGTCTCAGAGCGGAGCGGAGCAGAGCGTCTCAGAGCAGAGCGTCTCAGAGCAGGGCGGAGCAGAGCGGAGCAGAGCGTCTCAGAGCGGAGCGGAGCAGAGCGGAGCATCTCAGAGCGTCTCAGAGCGGAGCAGAGCGTCTCAGAGCAGAGCGGAGCAGAGCGTCTCAGAGCAGAGCGGAGCGTCTCAGAGCGGAGCGGAGCATCTCAGAGCGGAGCATCTCAGAGCGGAGCGGAGCAGAGCGTCTCAGAGCGGAGCACTCTCAGAGCGGAGCGTCTCAGAGCAGAGCGGAGCGTCTCAGAGCGGAGCGGAGCAGAGCGTCTCAGAGCATCTCAGAGCATCTCAGAGCGGAGCGGAGCAGAGCGTCTCAGAGCAGAACGTCTCAGAGCAGAGCGTCTCAGAGCGGAGCGTCTCAGAGCGGAGCGGAGCGGAGCAGAGCGTCGGAGCGGAGCAGAGCAGAGCGGAGCAGAGCGGAGCAGAGCGTCTCAGAGCGGAGCGGAGCATCTCAGAGCGTCTCAGAGCGGAGCAGAGCGTCTCAGCAGAGCATCTCAGAGCGGAGCGGAGCAGAGCGTCACAGAGCGGAGCGGAGCAGAGCGTCTCAGAGCGGAGCGGAGCAGAGCGTCTCAGAGCGGAGCGGAGCAGAGCGTCTCAGAGCAGAGCGGAGCATCTCAGAGCGGAGCGGAGCAGAGTGTCTCAGAGCGGAGCGGAGCAGAGCCGAGCAGAGCGTCTCAGAGCGGAGCGGAGCAGAGCGGAGCATCTCAGAGCGTCTCAGAGCGGAGCGGAGCAGAGCGTCTCAGAGCAGAGCGGAGCGTCTCAGAGTGGAGCGGAGCAGAGCGTCTCAGAGCAGAGCGGAGCAGAGCGTCTCAGAGCAGAGCGGAGCGTCTCAGAGTGGAGCGGAGCAGAGCGTCTCAGAGCAGAGCGGAGCATCTCAGAGCGGAGCGGAGCAGAGCGTCTCAGAGCGGAGCATCTCAGAGCATCTCAGAGCGGAGCGGAGCGTCTCAGAGCGGAGCGGAGCGGAGCGGAGCGTCTCAGAGCAGAGCGTCTCAGAGCGGAGCGGAGCAGAGCGTCTCAGAGCGGAGCGGAGCAGAGCAGAGCGGAGCATCTCAGAGCAGAGCGGAGCATCTCAGAGCGGAGCGGAGCAGAGCGTCTCAGAGCGGAGCACTCTCAGAGCGGAGCACTCTCAGAGCGGAGCGTCTCAGAGCAGAGCGTCTCAGAGCGGAGCAGAGCGGAGCGTCTCAGAGCGGAGCATCTCAGAGCGGAGCGTCTCAGAGCAGAGCGTCTCAGAGCGAAGCAGAGCGGAGCGTCTCAGAGCGGAGCGGAGCAGAGCGTCTCAGAGCAGAGCGGAGCGTCTCAGAGCGGAGCGGAGCAGAGCGTCTCAGAGCTGAGCGGAGCAGAGCGTCTCAGAATGGAGCGTCTCAGAGCGGAGCAGAGCATCTCAGAGCGCAGCGTCTCAGAGCAGAGCGGAGCGGAGCAGAGCGTCTCAGAGCGGAGCATCTCAGAGCGGAGCGTCTCAGAGCGGAGCGTCTCAGAGCGGAGCGGAGCGCCTCAGAGCAGAGCGGAGCATCTCAGAGCGGAGCAGAGCAGAGCGTCTCAGAGCGGAGCGGAGCAGAGCGTCTCAGAGCAGAGCGGAGCATCTCAGAGCGGAGCGGAGCAGAGCGGAGCATCTCAGAGCGGAGCGGAGCAGAGCGTCTCAGAGCGGAGTGGAGCAGAGCGTCTCAGAGCAGAGCGTCTCAGAGCGGAGCGGAGCAGAGCGTCTCAGAGCAGAGCGTCTCAGAGCAGAGCGTCTCAGAGAGGAGCGGAGCATAGCGTCTCAGAGCAGAGCGTCTCAGAGCGGAGCGGAGCAGAGCGTCTCAGAGCGGAGCGGAGCAGAGCGTCTCAGAGCGGAGCGGAGCAGAGCGTCTCAGAGCAGAGCGTCTCAGAGCAGGGCGGAGCAGAGCGGAGCAGAGCGTCTCAGAGCGGAGCGGAGCAGAGCGGAGCATCTCAGAGCGTCTCAGAGCGGAGCAGAGCGTCTCAGAGCAGAGCGGAGCAGAGCGTCTCAGAGCAGAGCGGAGCGTCTCAGAGCGGAGCGGAGCATCTCAGAGCGGAGCATCTCAGAGCGGAGCGGAGCAGAGCGTCTCAGAGCGGAGCACTCTCAGAGCGGAGCGTCTCAGAGCAGAGCGGAGCGTCTCAGAGCGGAGCGGAGCAGAGCGTCTCAGAGCATCTCAGAGCATCTCAGAGCGGAGCGGAGCAGAGCGTCTCAGAGCAGAACGTCTCAGAGCAGAGCGTCTCAGAGCGGAGCGTCTCAGAGCGGAGCGGAGCGGAGCAGAGCGTCGGAGCGGAGCAGAGCAGAGCGGAGCAGAGCGGAGCAGAGCGTCTCAGAGCGGAGCGGAGCATCTCAGAGCGTCTCAGAGCGGAGCAGAGCGTCTCAGCAGAGCATCTCAGAGCGGAGCGGAGCAGAGCGTCACAGAGCGGAGCGGAGCAGAGCGTCTCAGAGCGGAGCGGAGCAGAGCGTCTCAGAGCGGAGCGGAGCAGAGCGTCTCAGAGCAGAGCGGAGCATCTCAGAGCGGAGCGGAGCAGAGTGTCTCAGAGCGGAGCGGAGCAGAGCCGAGCAGAGCGTCTCAGAGCGGAGCGGAGCAGAGCGGAGCATCTCAGAGCGTCTCAGAGCGGAGCGGAGCAGAGCGTCTCAGAGCAGAGCGGAGCGTCTCAGAGTGGAGCGGAGCAGAGCGTCTCAGAGCAGAGCGGAGCAGAGCGTCTCAGAGCAGAGCGGAGCGTCTCAGAGTGGAGCGGAGCAGAGCGTCTCAGAGCAGAGCGGAGCATCTCAGAGCGGAGCGGAGCAGAGCGTCTCAGAGCGGAGCATCTCAGAGCATCTCAGAGCGGAGCGGAGCGTCTCAGAGCGGAGCGGAGCGGAGCGGAGCGTCTCAGAGCAGAGCGTCTCAGAGCGGAGCGGAGCAGAGCGTCTCAGAGCGGAGCGGAGCAGAGCAGAGCGGAGCATCTCAGAGCAGAGCGGAGCATCTCAGAGCGGAGCGGAGCAGAGCGTCTCAGAGCGGAGCACTCTCAGAGCGGAGCACTCTCAGAGCGGAGCGTCTCAGAGCAGAGCGTCTCAGAGCGGAGCAGAGCGGAGCGTCTCAGAGCGGAGCATCTCAGAGCGGAGCGTCTCAGAGCAGAGCGTCTCAGAGCGAAGCAGAGCGGAGCGTCTCAGAGCGGAGCGGAGCAGAGCGTCTCAGAGCAGAGCGGAGCGTCTCAGAGCGGAGCGGAGCAGAGCGTCTCAGAGCTGAGCGGAGCAGAGCGTCTCAGAATGGAGCGTCTCAGAGCGGAGCGGAGCATCTCAGAGCGCAGCGTCTCAGAGCAGAGCGGAGCGGAGCAGAGCGTCTCAGAGCGGAGCATCTCAGAGCGGAGCGTCTCAGAGCGGAGCGTCTCAGAGCGGAGCGGAGCGCCTCAGAGCAGAGCGGAGCATCTCAGAGCGGAGCAGAGCAGAGCGTCTCAGAGCGGAGCGGAGCAGAGCGTCTCAGAGCAGAGCGGAGCATCTCAGAGCGGAGCGGAGCAGAGCGGAGCATCTCAGAGCGGAGCGGAGCAGAGCGTCTCAGAGCGGAGTGGAGCAGAGCGTCTCAGAGCAGAGCGTCTCAGAGCGGAGCGGAGCAGAGCGTCTCAGAGCAGAGCGTCTCAGAGCAGAGCGTCTCAGAGAGGAGCGGAGCATAGCGTCTCAGAGCAGAGCGTCTCAGAGCGGAGCGGAGCAGAGCGTCTCAGAGCGGAGCGGAGCAGAGCGTCTCAGAGCGGAGCGGAGCAGAGCGTCTCAGAGCAGAGCGTCTCAGAGCAGGGCGGAGCAGAGCGGAGCAGAGCGTCTCAGAGCGGAGCGGAGCAGAGCGGAGCATCTCAGAGCGTCTCAGAGCGGAGCAGAGCGTCTCAGAGCAGAGCGGAGCAGAGCGTCTCAGAGCAGAGCGGAGCGTCTCAGAGCGGAGCGGAGCATCTCAGAGCGGAGCATCTCAGAGCGGAGCGGAGCAGAGCGTCTCAGAGCGGAGCACTCTCAGAGCGGAGCACTCTCAGAGCGGAGCGTCTCAGAGCAGAGCGGAGCGTCTCAGAGCGGAGCGGAGCAGAGCGTCTCAGAGCATCTCAGAGCATCTCAGAGCGGAGCGGAGCAGAGCGTCTCAGAGCAGAACGTCTCAGAGCAGAGCGTCTCAGAGCGGAGCGTCTCAGAGCGGAGCGGAGCGGAGCAGAGCGTCGGAGCGGAGCAGAGCAGAGCGGAGCAGAGCGGAGCAGAGCGTCTCAGAGCGGAGCGGAGCATCTCAGAGCGTCTCAGAGCGGAGCAGAGCGTCTCAGCAGAGCATCTCAGAGCGGAGCGGAGCAGAGCGTCACAGAGCGGAGCGGAGCAGAGCGTCTCAGAGCGGAGCGGAGCAGAGCGTCTCAGAGCGGAGCGGAGCAGAGCGTCTCAGAGCAGAGCGGAGCATCTCAGAGCGGAGCGGAGCAGAGTGTCTCAGAGCGGAGCGGAGCAGAGCCGAGCAGAGCGTCTCAGAGCGGAGCGGAGCAGAGCGGAGCATCTCAGAGCGTCTCAGAGCGGAGCGGAGCAGAGCGTCTCAGAGCAGAGCGGAGCGTCTCAGAGTGGAGCGGAGCAGAGCGTCTCAGAGCAGAGCGGAGCAGAGCGTCTCAGAGCAGAGCGGAGCGTCTCAGAGTGGAGCGGAGCAGAGCGTCTCAGAGCAGAGCGGAGCATCTCAGAGCGGAGCGGAGCAGAGCGTCTCAGAGCGGAGCATCTCAGAGCATCTCAGAGCGGAGCGGAGCGTCTCAGAGCGGAGCGGAGCGGAGCGGAGCGTCTCAGAGCAGAGCGTCTCAGAGCGGAGCGGAGCAGAGCGTCTCAGAGCGGAGCGGAGCAGAGCAGAGCGGAGCATCTCAGAGCAGAGCGGAGCATCTCAGAGCGGAGCGGAGCAGAGCGTCTCAGAGCGGAGCACTCTCAGAGCGGAGCACTCTCAGAGCGGAGCGTCTCAGAGCAGAGCGTCTCAGAGCGGAGCAGAGCGGAGCGTCTCAGAGCGGAGCATCTCAGAGCGGAGCGTCTCAGAGCAGAGCGTCTCAGAGCGAAGCAGAGCGGAGCGTCTCAGAGCGGAGCGGAGCAGAGCGTCTCAGAGCAGAGCGGAGCGTCTCAGAGCGGAGCGGAGCAGAGCGTCTCAGAGCTGAGCGGAGCAGAGCGTCTCAGAATGGAGCGTCTCAGAGCGGAGCGGAGCATCTCAGAGCGCAGCGTCTCAGAGCAGAGCGGAGCGGAGCGGAGCGGAGCAGAGCGTCTCAGAGCGGAGCAGTCTCAGAGCGGAGCGTCTCAGAGCGGAGCGTCTCAGAGCGGAGCGTCTCAGAGCGTCTCAGAGCGGAGCGGAGCACCTCAGAGCGGAGCGTCTCAGAGCGGAGCAGAGCGTCTCAGAGCAGAGCGGAGCATCTCAGAGCGGAGCGGAGCAGAGCGGAGCGGAGCAGAGCGTCTCAGAGCGGAGCGGAGCAGAGCGTCTCAGAGCAGAGCGGAGCATCTCAGAGCGGAGCGTCTCAGAGCGGAGCATCTCAGAGCGGAGCGGAGCAGAGCGTCTCAGAGCGGAGCGTCTCAGAGCAGAGCAGAGCGTCTCAGAGCGGAGCGCCTCAGAGCGGAGCGGAGCAGAGCGTCTCAGAGCGGAGCGTCCCAGAGCGGAGCGTCTCAGAGCGGAGCGTCTCAGAGCGGAGCGGAGCAGAGCGGAGCGGAGCAGAGCGTCTCAGAGCAGAGCGGAGCGTCTCAGAGCGGAGCGTCTCAGAGCGTCTCAGAGCGGAGCGGAGCATCTCAGAGCGGAGCGTCTCAGAGCGGAGCGTCTCAGAGCGGAGCGGAGCGCCTCAGAGCAGAGCGGAGCATCTCAGAGCGGAGCAGAGCAGAGCGTCTCAGAGCGGAGCGGAGCAGAGCGTCTCAGAGCAGAGCGGAGCATCTCAGAGCGGAGCGGAGCAGAGCGTCTCAGAGCGGAGCAGAGCGTCTCAGAGCGGAGCAGAGCGGAGCATCTCAGAGCGGAGCGGAGCAGAGCGTCTCAGAGCGGAGTGGAGCAGAGCGTCTCAGAGCGGAGTGGAGCAGAGCGTCTCAGAGCGGAGCAGAGCGTCTCAGAGCGGAGCAGAGCGGAGCATCTCAGAGCGGAGCGGAGCAGAGCGTCTCAGAGCGGAGTGGAGCAGAGCGTCTCAGAGCGGAGCGGAGCAGAGCGTCTCAGAGCGGAGTGGAGCAGAGCATCTCAGAGCGGAGCAGAGCGGAGCATCTCAGAGCGGAGCGGAGCAGAGCGTCTCAGAGCGGAGCAGAGCGGAGCATCTCAGAGCGGAGCGGAGCAGAGCGTCTCAGAGCGGAGTGGAGCAGAGCGTCTCAGAGCGGAGCGGAGCAGAGCGTCTCAGAGCGGAGCGGAGCAGAGCGGAGCAGAGCGGAGCAGAGCGTCTCAGAGCGGAGCGGAGCAGAGCGGAGCATCTCAGAGCGTCTCAGAGCGGAGCAGAGCGTCTCAGAGCAGAGCGGAGCAGAGCGTCTCAGAGCAGAGCGGAGCGTCTCAGAGCGGAGCGGAGCAGAGCGTCTCAGAGCGGAGCAGAGCGTCTCAGAGCGGAGCGGAGCATCTCAGAGCGTCTCAGAGCGGAGCGGAGCAGAGCAGAGCGGAGCATCTCAGAGCGGAGCGGAGCAGAGCGTCTCAGAGCGGAGCACTCTCAGAGCGGAGCGTCTCAGAGCAGAGCGGAGCGTCTCAGAGCGGAGCGGAGCAGAGCGTCTCAGAGCATCTCAGAGCATCTCAGAGCGGAGCGGAGCAGAGCGTCTCAGAGCAGAACGTCTCAGAGCAGAGCGTCTCAGAGCGGAGCGTCTCAGAGCGGAGCGGAGCGGAGCAGAGCGTCGGAGCGGAGCAGAGCAGAGCGGAGCAGAGCGGAGCAGAGCGTCTCAGAGCGGAGCAGAGCGTCTCAGAGCGGAGCAGAGCATCTCAGAGCGGAGCGGAGCAGAGCGTCACAGAGCGGAGCGGAGCAGAGCGTCTCAGAGCGGAGCGGAGCAGAGCGTCTCAGAGCGGAGCAGAGCATCTCAGAGCGGAGCGGAGCAGAGCGTCTCAGAGCGGAGCGGAGCAGAGCGTCTCAGAGCGGAGCGGAGCAGAGCGTCTCAGAGCGGAGCGGAGCAGAGCCGAGCAGAGCGTCTCAGAGCGGAGCGGAGCAGAGCGGAGCATCTCAGAGCGTCTCAGAGCGGAGCGGAGCAGAGCGGAGCATCTCAGAGCGTCTCAGAGCGGAGCGGAGCAGAGCGTCTCAGAGCAGAGCGGAGCGTCTCAGAGTGGAGCAGAGCGTCTCAGAGCAGAGCGGAGCAGAGCGTCTCAGAGCAGAGCGGAGCAGAGCGTCTCAGAGCGGAGCAGAGCGTCTCAGAGCAGAGCGGAGCAGAGCGTCTCAGAGCAGAGCGGAGCGTCTCAGAGTGGAGCGGAGCAGAGCGTCTCAGAGCAGAGCGGAGCATCTCAGAGCGGAGCGGAGCAGAGCGTCTCAGAGCAGAGCGGAGCATCTCAGAGCGGAGCAGAGCGTCTCAGAGCGGAGCATCTCAGAGCATCTCAGAGCGGAGCGGAGCGTCTCAGAGCGGAGCGGAGCGGAGCGGAGCGTCTCAGAGCAGAGAGTCTCAGAGCAGAGCGTCTCAGAGCGGAGCGGAGCAGAGCGTCTCAGAGCGGAGCGGAGCAGAGCGGAGCATCTCAGAGCAGAGCGGAGCATCTCAGAGCGGAGCGGAGCAGAGCGTCTCAGAGCGGAGCACTCTCAGAGCGGAGCACTCTCAGAGCGGAGCGTCTCAGAGCAGAGCGTCTCAGAGCGGAGCAGAGCGGAGCGTCTCAGAGCGGAGCGGAGCAGAGCGTCTCAGAGCGGAGCGGAGCAGAGCGTCTCAGAGCGGAGCGGAGCGTCTCAGAGCAGAGCGTCTCAGAGCAGAGCGTCTCAGAGCAGAGCGGAGCAGTCTCAGAGCGGAGCGTCTCAGAGCGGAGCGTCTCAGAGCGGAGCGGAGCAGAGCGTCTCAGAGTAGAGCGTCTCAGAGCAAAGCGGAGCGGAGCGTCTCAGAGCGGAGCGTCTCAGAGCGGAGCGGAGCAGAGCGTCTCAGAGCGGAGCATCTCAGAGCAGAGCGGAGCATCTCAGAGCGGAGCGGAGCAGAGCGTCTCAGAGCGGAGCGGAGCGGAGCAGAGCGGAGCGGAGCGGAGCAGAGCGGAGCGTCTCAGAGCAGAGCGTCTCAGAGCGGAGCGTCTCAGAGCGTCTCAGAGCAGAGCGGCGCATCTCAGAGTGGAGCGGAGCAGAGCGTCTCAGAGCGGAGCGGAGCAGAGCGTCTCAGAGCAGAGCGGAGCAGAGCGTCTCAGAGCGGAGCGGAGCGGAGCGTAGCGTCTCAGAGCAGAGCGTCTCAGAGCAGAGCGTCTCAGAGCGGAGCGGAGCGGAGCGTCTCAGAGCGGAGCGGAGCAGAGCGTCTCAGAGCGGAGCGGAGCAGAGCGTCTCAGAGCGGAGCGGAGCAGAGCGTCTCAGAGCGGAGCGGAGCAGAGCGTATCAGAGCAGAGCGGAGCGTCTCAGAGCAGAGCGTCTCAGAGCGGAGCGGAGCAGACGGAGCGGAAAAAAACAAAAACAATATAACAAATGAAAGCAATTAATTCTGTTTAACCACTTCAGCCCTATATTTTGGCCATTTGAAAATAGCAGATCTACAAGCTCACAATGCGTCGCTATGCGACACATTGTGAGCTTGTAGATCGGCTATTTTCAAAAGATTAGTCTTAACTTAAGATAGTTTAACTAAGTTTAACTTAAGATTAACTTGTGAAATGGGACATTCTGCATAATGAGTATACTTTCTACTTGTGGTACTTTAAGTCCATTTTTAAACCAATACTTTTGTACTTTTACTCAAGTCAATTTTGAATTCCGGACTTTCACTTGTAACAGAGTATTTCTACATTGCATGTATTGATACTTTTACTTAAGTAACAAATGTGAGTACTTTTTTTCCACCATTGGTCTCCAAGCAGCAGAGGCACAATGTGGTGCAGAGTGGCAGGAGTTGATTGAGCTCACGGCCATGGTCTGTCTGTGTGTCTGTGTGGTCTTGTAAAGCCTTTTTTCCCCCTCAGAGATCCCCATGGGCCACGTCCCTCCGTGGCTCAGGGAGTGTGTAAGGGGCCGGTGTTGCCATGTCTGCCGATTATAAGCGCCTTTGGGCTCGTTTTTCCTGTAAATGTTGGTAGTTGCAGTAGGTAGGTGCAGTTTGTTGTGGGCTTGTTTCTTTCCACATGTTGTTTAAACCAATGGTTCTTAAATAAGACCTGGAACTGTGTCATTTTTAGATTTGAGCTCAAAAGCATTATTTTACACTTTTGGGTTTTCAAAAATAGCAGATCTACAAGCTCATAGCGCGGCACCGAGTGCCGCGCTACGAACTTGTAGATCTACTATTTTTGAAAAATCGTGAAAATGTGTGCAAATCTTTGAATTTCTATATTTTTTAAAGCGAACATTTTTAACTCAAATCTTTGCTTCTGGGGGTCCCTGGGAAAAAATATTTTGATGGGGGACCACGGCCAAATACATATCATTTTGGGGGTCCTTGACATGAAAAAGATTGAGCACCACTGATATAGAAACATACGTTTTTCAGAAAACTGTTGAGATTCAGGAGACATGTAGAATCGGCTTCAGGTCTCAATGGGTTAAACCTTTTCATGTAAAAGACCCCACCCAAAAAAATACATATGTATTTGTATTTGTCTGCGAAACCCCACCTGAAAATATTTTGTGCCAGGGAAATAATGTCTGAATTAGAGCTCTTCACAGGCCCCCTGATTTAGAAAATACCTGGACTAACAGGTCTGCTGTATATCAAATAATTGGCTTAGGAATCCAACAAAAAACAAAAAAAATATCCATGAATTCAAGTGTCCATGGGGTAGGACTAGCCTGGTTCCAAACCATAGACCCCGCCCACTCTCTGAGTGGACCGCCCCTCTTGGTCTGGTGTTGTAAATGTGAACCTATAGGACTTTATTCGGTACAAAACGTACCGTCCAATGAGAGTCGGAGGTGGGGGTGGGTCTAACAACAAGCCAATCAGCTAATATCTGCTAAAACAAGCGATGACGTCAGATGTAGGCGGTAGCCTAAGTACAATGTTGAGGTAACTTTTAATTTACTGGAGTATTTCAAATGTTCAGTACTTTTACTCCACTACATCTCAGAGGCAAATATTGTACTTTTACTCCACTACAATTGTTTGAAAACTTTAGTTACTTTGCAATTATCAATTATTACATTATAAAACATACATTAACCACTTCAGCCCTATTTTATACATAGGCTATTTGAAAATAGCAGATGTACAAGCTCACAACGTGTCGCATCGCGACGCGTTGTGAGCTTGTAGATCGGCTATTTTCAAACATTTTGAGTACCTTTTCTACCACTGGCGTGTGTGTGTGCGGCTGCATTAATCAGAAGAGAAACGCAATGAAGTGCTGTTTCACTTTTTTGATGTACGTGTATTTATTGCCAGTGGGCAATGGGTTTACAAAGACCCAAAATAGAAAGAAAAACATTTAGTTGTTCATTGATTTGTTGTAAAGACACAGAGCTGCCACTTTCTCTCATTTGTGGCATCAACCGTTGTGTCAGTCAGTTTGACAATGGAAACTCCCACACAGATGGCAGATCACAGAGAGAGAGAATCTATATGACAAATGGCAATTAAACACGTTTATAAAGTGTGATCTGAATATAAAACAGAGACTTTGCTGTAATGAGCTCTGTTGATTATCTGTGGTGGAAAAACGTCCTACATTTTTTTACTAAAGTAAAAGTATCAATACTGCAATGTAGAAATACTCTGTTACAAGTAAAAGTCCAGAGTAAAAGTACAAAACTATTAGCATGAAAATGTTCTTAAAGTCCAAAAGTAAAAGTACTCGTTATGCAGAATGTCCCATGTTTTCCAATAAAACTTTTGAAAGTACGCGATCTACAAGCTCACAATGTGTCGCATCGCGACGCATTGTGAGCTTGTAGATCGGTATTTTCAAATGGTCTAAATGTACACACAAGTGGTTACTGTATGTTTTGTAATAATAATCAAAATCTACAGAGTAACTAGTAACTAAAGTGCTGTTTAACTTGTGTGATATTTTAGACTGACCTAGGATCAGGTTAGTGCAGCAGCAACATGCATGGCTGTGCATCTTGCGTGATGTTTTATGCTGGTTTAAGATCAGATTAGCCTACTGCAGCACAGAAAAAGGAAGGAAAAAAAACTGATTTGAAAACACCGGTGTGTAAATCATCCTTTTAGATCGTATTTTTTTAAATAGCAGAAGTATGTATGGGTTTAAAATGCTCATGTGACCTAGTCGCTTTTTTTTGGGGGCTTGTTTTATTTTTTTCATAGACCTGGTTGCTTATTTCCGTCCCAAAATCTGGCAACGCTGCAAGGAAGGTGGCCTCGCTGGCTTTATGTGACAAGCTGAGGTCTGATGGAGTCCAGACAGCAGACAGGATGAAGAGGAGAGAGAGACACAGTGACAGGATGAAGAGGAGAGAGAGACACAGTGACAGAGGATGAAGAGGAGAGAGAGACACAGTGACAGGATGAAGAGAGAGAGAGAGAGAGAGAGACACAGTGACAGGATGAAGAGAGAGAGAGAGAGAGAGACACAGTGACAGAGGATGAAGAGGAGAGAGAGACACAGTGACAGGATGAAGAGAGAGAGAGAGAGAGAGACACAGTGACAGGATGAAGAGAGAGAGAGAGAGAGAAACACAGTGACAGGGGGTTTGTGTGTCCATCACAGCTTCATGCCATTGATTCCCCGGGTGGGCTACACACGGTGACCCTCTCTTTTAATCTGTTGCAAAGAGCTTGACCCGTTGAGGTCAGCTCTCCTGGGGAGGAGACGCCATAGGACTACAGTCCCCCCCCCCCCCCCCCGACCTACTGGAGCTCAAATGGAAAATATCACCACACTCCTAGCTCTGCCCCCCCATGGCTGGTTTAAACTGGGGACCTCATGGTCACTGTAAAAAAATACCAAAAACTAGAAACAATAGCTGTCAACAGACGGACGGAGGGACAGACGGACAGACGGGGGGCAAAACTTTGGCCTTCGGGCCTGTCGACCTCCCTTCAGTTTTACTGTTGTGGCCGTATAACATTTAACGCTGCACGGTAAAAACCCTCAGTGTCCATTTCACGCTGAAAGTGTGCAAAATAATGAAATGAAATGGACCATGTGGTTACAATGTACACTCAAAGAGTTGTTTAAACCCATTAAGACCTGGAACACATTTTCACGATTTTTTCAAAAATAGCAGATCTACAAGCTCACAGCGCGGCACTCGGTGCCGCGCTGTGAGCTTGTAGATCTGCTATTTTTGAATAGCCAAAGTGTAAAATAATGCTTTTTAGCTCAAATCTAAAAATGACACAGATGTGTTCCAGCTCTGAATGGGTTAAACTGGGGACCTCATGCTCACTGTAAAAAAAATATAGAAAATATAGCTGTCAACAGACGGAGGGACAGACGGACAGACGGGGGCCAAAACTTTGGCGTTCGGCCCGTCTGAGACAACAATTTGGCATAGGATCTATACAGAAAGCTACTATGGTGCTAAAAATTGCCTATGGCTTGATGTCTTTTTCAACAACAAGCCCATTGATATCCGACGGTCGAAAGCCGACCAAGCTTGCTCGGACTGTGATATCAAAGTCCAGGGGCCAATCCCTCTTTCTAGCCTAATTATTCAGAAAACCCCCAGACCACAGAAAATCCACTGGATTTTCAAAGTTCATTTTTTTGGGTTGTAATTGAGGAAAACAAAACAGAAAAAAAGAATGAAGGGGTGTGCCGATATATCGTCCCGGGCCGCGATATATCGCGATACGTTTTCGTGACGATATGTATCGTTTTGGAGGGGAAAAAAAGTTTAAAAAATAAATACCCTAGGTGGGGTTGGCGAAAGGGTCTACTCTGTGTGGAGTTTGCATGTTCTCCCCGTGTGTCCCAGGGTAGTTAATACCCTCACAAAAACATGTAGTAATCCTGGTCACTATACTGCCTCCCCCATGACAGCCGGGGCGCCTGATGGAGGGGAAAGGAACTGGTTGGAATAACGTGTTCCTTCCACGCGCTACGTCCAACCAGGGAAACTCCCCCCTGTCAGGTGACAAGAAGGTCAGTTGGCTCTCATGCACTGAAGGAAGCATGAGCTCGGCCCTGGCCTCCGCAGGCTGTGGGGGACTGGTGTAGTGCTGGTGTAGGTCTGGTGTAGTGCCCAGGATCACTTAGGAAATTGGCACCGGGTGAAAAAAATTGGTTACAAAAATCGCAGGATAAAAATAAAAGAAATAAATTAAATTAAATAAATAAATGTTTGCAATAATAATGCAAAAACAGAAGTATTTGTTTGCATTTACTTTTTTTCCCCCCCATATATTTTCATAAGCCCCCCCCCCCATATATTTTCATATTAAAAAAGTGCCATATATCATATCGTATCGATATCGTATCGATGTTGTGAGCCCAATATTGTACCGTATCGTTTCGTGAAATGAGTGTATCGGCGCACCCCTACATGAAACCTTTAAAGGGTTATAGAAGGTTTTGGCGTATAGTTCAGTCATGGATATCTGGACGGGGGGGACGGGGGGGACGGGGGGGGGGGTCTAAGATATAGTGGAGCTTTGACACACTTGGCCATGAGGAGCCTTTGTTGTCAAAGCCGTTTGACATATTGTTTCAAGGGCACACATTTTGGCCAGTGAATTTAAAGGTCAGTTTTTGAGAAAGTGTAAATTAATGTGAGCTATCAATTTGAAGTCCTATACAAAAAAAAAGTGACATATTTTCAGGCTGACGCGTTTTAATTAGGACATCAATAGTGTCACAACATAGTGTCTTCACAGTGGACACACAATCGGGGAAACCTCGCTTCAGTTTTACTGTTGTGGCCGTATAACATTTAACGCTGCACGGTAAAAACCCTCAGTGTCCATTTCACACTGAAAGTGTGCAAAACAAATGTAATCAAATGGACCATGTGGTTATATTGTACACTCAAAGGGCCGTTTGACGCTGGGGTTCTCGGTCTGATCAGCGGGGAAGAGCCAGTGGTGAAAAAAGTACTCAAATGTTTTACTTAAGTAAAAGTACCAATACTGCAACATAAAAATACTCAGTTACAAGTAAAAGTCCAGAATTAAAAATGTACTTGAGTAAAAGTACAAAAGTATTGGTATCAAAATGTACTTAATGTACCAAAAGTAAAAGTAATAAAATGTTTGAAAATAGCCTAGGAATAAAATAGGGCTAAAGTGGTTAATGTATGTTTTATAATATCATAGTTTATATCGGAGTAGTAACTAGTAACTAAAGTTTGCAAATAATTGCAGTGGAGTAAAAGTACATTTTTTTCCTCTGAAATGTAGTGGAGTAGAAGTAAAAGTACTGAAAATTGTAAACACTCCAGTTGCGTAAAAGTATCTTTAAAATTGTACTTGAGTAAATGTGCTTAATTACTTTAAACCACTGAAACATGTCCACCAACAACGGATGATTCAATTAAGTGTGTTAAACCGTGTCAGAGGTGAAGGCGTAGATAAAGATAGAAGCAAAGAATAACTTCACATAGAGGCGGGTCTGAACGTAGTCAAAGCTGTCACCTTCATCATTTAGTGACATAACACTTTAAAACGCCACATGCTCCTGTCTCTCTCTCTCCCTCTCTGCCCTCCCCCCCTCTCCTCCTCTCCTTCTTCTCCAGGAGAATAAATAAGATAAGGGAGGAGAAATGAAAGCATTCATCATTCAAAGTGGAAAAGGGTAATTTAGCTCGCTGCCCCTCCTGACAGCTTTACAACTCAACGTCGTATTCTATTTTAATTGGCAATCATGAATTAGCTGAACGAGAGCTCGTGTTCACACCGCCAATGTCTCTCTCATTGCCGCCTTTTAACCCATTAAGAGCGGGAAAAAAGCATCTGTGTAACCACTTCAACCGTTATTTTATACGTTAGGCTATTCAAAAATAGCAGATCTACAAGCTCATAGCACGAAAAATGAAAAATGTGTGTTTTAAAGCGAGCATTTTTAACTCCGATCTGTGCTTCTAAGGGTCCCCTGGAAAAACATATTTTGAGATGGGGGTCCACGGCCAAATACATATAAGCTTGAGCTTGTAGATATGCTATTTATTTATTTATTCATTTTTAATCGTGAAAAAGATTATTTTTTTTCCCAAAGATTTGCACAAATCTTCCATGATTTAAAAAAAAGAAATAGCAGATATACAAGCTCTACAAGCTTGTATATCTGCTATTTATTTTTTGAGCTTGTAGATCTGCTATTTATTTATTTATTTTTAATCATGATTTTTTTTTTTTTCAAAGATTTGCACAAATCTTCCATGATTTAAAAATAAATAAATAGCATATCTACAAGCTCGTATAGCGCGGCACTCGGTGCCGCGCTATACGGCGCTATACGGCTATATTGTATATCTGCTAATTGCATATATTATATCTGCTAATAATTCTATATAATAGCCAAATAAATCTTAAAGCGACACACAGACGCGGTCCCGGCCTTAACGGGTTAATTGGGTTGACTTGATGGGTTCCTGTGATAAGGAGCAGACAATACATCCTCATGATTGGCAACCCATTTGGTTGCCAGGTAATTAGGCTGCGGCCAAATCAAACATGGTACGTTTTTTTATTCCTCCTCCCCCAGCAGGTGCAGAGGGTCCTCTCTATTACACATTTGTCACTGTTATGCTGTGTAGAGGAACGTGGCTGTTTAACATGAGAGAGATACAGTATTTGGTAACCCTTACAGCAGGGGTCTTCAACAGGGGGCCGGGGGACCCCTAGGCAGTGGTGGAAAAAGTTCTTAAATGTTTTACTTAAGTAAAAGTATCAATACTGTAATGTAGAAGTACTCTGTTACAAGTAAAAGACCGGAATTCTATTCAAAAGTATTGGTATCAAAATGTACTTAAAGTACCAAAAGTAAAAGTACAAAAATGTTTGAAAATAGCAGATCTACAAGCTCACAACGCGTCGCTATTTTCAAATAGCCTAGGTATAAAAAAAAGGATAAAGTGGTTAATGTATGTTTTATAATATAATAATTTATGTAGGCAAAGTAACTAAAGTTTTCAAATAATTGTAGTGGAGTAAAAGTACAATATTAACCTCTGAGATGTAGTGGAGTAGAAGTAAAAGTATAGACCATTGGAAATACTACAGTAAAGTAAAAGTACCTCAGAATTGTACTTAAGTACAGTACTTGAGTAAATGTACTTCGTTACTTTACACCACTGCGTACTTTGACTGATAAAAAAATAAATAATAATAAACCACTTGCATCACAGAATAGGGATGATGGGGTTTATGCTAGGGTTGTGAGCTTGTAGATCGGCTATTTTCGGTGAAGAGGTTTGGTGTAGAGGGGGGAAAAGAGCGGACCAAGTACAGAGCCAACGGTCAAGTTTACATAGTTTAAAGGTGAGGGAAAGTGATTTGCGTTGGTTAAAATAATTGTTAAATAGCTCTATATTCTGATAGTACTCATTGCTATAGAGTGTTTGTTCAGTATTAGGAGTCTCCTTGTCTCTCCACCTCTTTATTAAACAGAAAATGCATTTTCGTTTCAGTTTCAGTTTCATTTCCAATTTTATCCAACCAGGACAGAGAACTCAATCAGGATACAGATTAAACAAGTGAAATTGGAAGTGATGACACTAAGAAATGAGCATGCACAATTGGAACTGGAACACTATACAAATTAAGCATAAAAATGGGTACTTTCTCCTGATTGGCTGAGATTTTGACACCTACCGAAAAATGTATTTTCTGTTTATTAAAGAGCTGGAGAGACGGGGAGACTCCTGTTACTGAACAAACACTCTATAGCAATGATTACTATCAGAATATAGTATTTTAACCTTTTAACAAAAAACTTTTTGTTTTAACCAAAAAATATCACTTACCCTACCTTTAAGTATTGAGGGTTTAAAGGGATAGTTCACCCCCAAAATGACTGTTTTTCCTATGGATTAGTCATCCCATGGAGACGTTTTTGTCTCATTCCTAAGACAATAATTTGAATACCGGCAGCGGTTCCGGCCGGAGACACAAAGAGTCTCCTTTGTTTCTCCTACCGGAACCGCTGCCTACTGTATATAACGGTCCGCTGGTCATCAAATTATTGGCTTAGGAATGAGACAAAAAAACAAAACAAATATGCATGAATTCAAGCCTCCATGGGGTGACTAATTGTGTCACTTTGACAAAGAATGATGTATTGTCTGAAAATACACATGGGGTGCGTTAGGAAATGCCAACCGGGAGCGCACTCTCCTATTAGTTTGTATTGGCCGGTGTGCTCAGTGCTGTATTATCCCAACGCACCCATCATGAACATGAATACAATATGCAGTGGGGGGTCCCTGCTTCATCTCTCTCTCTCTCTCAGCAATAAGGGGTCCTTGGCCCAGCAGGGGGGATGCTTTGATGATGCAGAGGGTCACTATATTTCCACACTCACTCCAGAGTAACACATTATTGCATGTACTGTCAGGCAGAAACCTCTTATCTTCGTATTTTAACTTTTTTTTCGCCATTCTTTGTCACACAAAAGTAGCAAAAATAGCAGATCTACAAGCTCACAACGCGTCGCAGCGCGACGCGTTGTGAGCTTGTAGATCTGCTATTTTTGCTATTTTTCAATTGTAACCGTGATTTTTTTTGGGTGCTATTTTTGAATTGGAATCCTGAAAAGTAACATTTTTATTGAATTTCAAATGTATTTAGTTATACTTAAGCTAACTTTATGAACTTAAATACAAATATATTGGACATTAAAAAGCCAATAGAATGTTAATACTAGTCATTAAGCTACTAATATAGACTGAAGTAATTAAAGCGGGTCATGTTTGCATGTTTGGAATCATAACAGCTGAAATCAATAATATATCACTATTCTGATATTAACCTGCGGGTCGCATTAAGTGAAGGTGGGGGCCGCATGTGGCCCCCGGGCCAGTTGCCCATGTATGCCTTACAGTAGTGGTTAATGTATGTTTTATAATAATGATATAATATAATAATAATTTTATAATAATGATTTATATCTGCAAAGTAACTAGTAACTAAAGTTTTCAAATCATTGTAGTGGAGTAAAAGTACAATATTTGCTTCTGAGATGTAGTGGAGTAGAAGCAAAAGTACTGAAAATTGTAAATACTCCAGTAAAGTAAAGAAATACCTAAAAACTCACATGTTCCAAAACTGTTGCTTTTCAGGATTCAAATTCAAAACGGTCAGAAGTAGCAGATCTACAAGCTCCAAACGCGACACTTGTAGATCTGCTGCTTTTGATGCTTTTAGTGTGATGCTGTAGTGTGATCAAGTAGGGGTGTAGAGTTAGTTTACCCCGTGTTGGTGTATTAATATTGATATGAGTATTAATATACTCAGGCATCAGGATACCCATCAAAGTACAACCAGTGGACCAGATGGATGGAGATGAAAGTCACACATTTATTTTAGCAGAACATTACAAGCAATGGCAGTGGGAAAATGTTATTCAAAGATTTGCACACATTTACAAGATTTTTCCAAAAAATAGCAGATCTGCTAGGAAGCAGGAAGTGACACGCTATGAGCTGGACTCGTGACATGAGAGACAGAACAGAAGTGTGATCTACTTGAGGTCACACAACTCAGCAGTGGATCCAGATACAAGATTAAATCCAGCATGGAGGTTGTGTGTGAACGTGGTGTGGACTGTGTGGAGGAGAGTCATGGTGTCAGACACACTGTAGAAGGACAGAGTACCTGCACTGTGGTCCAGGTACACTCCTACTCTGGAGGACACACGGCCTGGGATGTCACTATCAATGCCTCTGTGTCTGAAACTATAACCTAGTGTCTTACACACTAAAGACCATGATTTATCATTGTGTCCAAATAAACATTCCTCACCATACCCCGTTCTGCCGATATCTTTATATGAGACTGCTATATAAACACTGACTCCACTCCACTCTACCTCCCAGTAACAGCGTCCAGTCAAACCCTCTCTGCTCAGAACCTGAAACCATTCAGTGAATCTCTCTGGGTGATCAGGATGTGATGATGTGAACATCAGTGTTACTTTTCTGTTCCCTTTAGACAGAGACAGGAGTTGATGAGCTGTGTTTGGATCCAGTGTGATTGGACGTGAATATTGTAAGAAGTCAGCTCTGGTCTTGGGTTCTGCTGGTGTTGACAGTGAAACATCCACTATGTTCACTGTCTCTGAGACGTTTGTCCCTTCCTCTGTAAAGGTCATTTCAAACGGGAAGTGGCCGACGCCCCTATGTAAATAATTTTCAAAGAGAGGCGGGCGATTATTTGGGAGGGTCGCAGAAGTTGAGGGGTGGTGAGGCGAGCGGCTGCGGTCCCGTGACATTCTCCGGCTCGTGCTCGTTTGTGTAAGAAGTTGAGGGGCGGCACGCTGGCGGCAAGAGTCTGTTAAGACCTTTAGAATGTCCTCTAGTCTGTCTCTCATCTTGGACACGGCCACGGTCACATCTTCAAAGTATCTCAGAGGACGGACATTGCTGCTGACTGGGTGTGTAGAGTCACTGATCGTTGAGAGGGAGGAGGTGTAACGCTGTAGAAAATGAATGTGATCCTCTGTGAGCGAGAGCTGCTCCAGCTCAGCGTGTCTCCTCCTCAGTTCAGTGACCTCCTGCTCCACACACCTCCTCAGTTCTTCAGCACGACTCACTTCACGTTCCTGCTGCTCTCTGATCAGCTCCCTCACCTCAGATCGTCTTCTCTCCATGGAAGAGATGTGCTCAGTAAAGATGGTGTCACTGTCCTCCACTGCTCTGTCAGCACAGTGGTTGATGGACTTCACCTCCTGATGAAGCACCTTCACGTCTTTCTCTCTCTCCTGGATTCTCTGCTGGATGTTCTGCTGACTCGTATCGAGCTCTTTCTGTCTCTCGGTACGTTCTGCTGCAGCTGAGATGGTATCGTGACCTTTGTGTTCTTCCACGGAGCACAGAAAACAGATACACTGCTGATCGGTACGACAGAAAAGCTCACTCAACTTGTTGTGACGAGAGCAGATGTTCTCCTGAAGCTCGCTGGAGGCTTTGACCAGCTTGTGTTTCTTAAAGGCAGGAGACTGATAGTGAGGCTGGAGGTGAGTGTCACAGTAAGAGACCAGACACTGAAGACAAGTCTTCACAGCTTTCAGTCTCCTCCCAGTGCAGAAATCACAGGCCACATCTCCAGGTCCAGCGTAGCAGTGATCAGGAGGAACAGCTTGGAGTCCTGTTGATAGATTGATACATAATTATGTATTTATCAATCTGATAAAAAATGTATTTCATTTCTATGTGCCTGTATATACCCTCATATGTGGTAGCCGTATCAGCCAGCATGTCTCTGCTGCCGCAAAAAACTTGTTTCTTTGTTACTAGATGATTCCCTAGGAGGGGTCCACACGCACCCTCATATTTTTTTTCTAGTTTGGATTTTTGGCATCCATAGGACCTCCAATATAGGGAGTTTGATGATCCCAAGAAAAAAAGTGGTCCATAAAGGCTAGATGGCTCAAGGGGGCGTCGCAAATGTAGCTCAACCGCGGTCATCTTGCGACAGTCATTCATAACATTATGTCTATGGTGCATGTACTTTGAAATAACCATAGCGTGCTCAATTTTCATCGGTTTGGTGTTTCGTAAACACCAAAGATGTAGTTATGATACTGCATACTTATAATTATAATCCTGTTTAAAAAAAAATAACATTAAGTATGCAGTATCATAACTACATCTTTGGTGTTTCCAACACATCAAACCGTTTGAAAATCGGATGAAAATTGAGCACGCTATGGTTATTTCAAAGTACATGCACCATAGACATAATGGTATGAATGACCTTCCCGAGATGGCCGCCATCATAGGCGGCGGGTGAGTCCGACATTTGGGAAGGCTAGTACGGGACATATGTACGCGCGCGCAGCGCGCGTGCATGTGCCCACCCCCCCCCGCGCGCGCGGGGTTTCCCGTGGATAAAGTTACTTTTTTGGTTATTTATTTCGGTTATAGGGTGACAAGCAGTGCTGCGCAGCCTGCGCTGATGTGAACGCTGTAATGCACGTTATTTTCTGCTGAAGGGAGGGGGCGGAGAGGGTGCTCCTTTGATCGGCGGGTAGGCGTGATTGTCACCAGGGGGCTGCAGCGACAGCACACACAATATATAATGCTGCGCACATTTATTATATATAATTTGCTCAATTTCAAAAAAAATCCAGGATAACATTTGGGAAGGCTTAGCCTACCCTAGCCTTCATTACCCGCCGCCTATGGCCGCCATGTGGCAACGTCGTACTCCATTGGCCAGCCGCGCGGGTGAGTCATCTAGCCTTTATATATATCTATGGGGCTAAATACCTAATGACTCAAAGTTAGACAACATTTTGGAGAGGGAAAAACGGCCATCACCACTTTCCAAATGGTCCCTTGAGCTGTCACCTCGATATAAGTGAATTGGAATGGGTTACATGGATAGTCTCCCCTGTACAAACATGCCACATTGTTGCCAATCTCATGCAGTTTTGGGATAGAACCATGCAGTTGTTTTGCATGCAGTACAAATACAGTATGTAATTTCCACCTATTGCAAAAGGAGACCACTTTACTGTATCTATAACTGTATGAGACCACAGTACTGTATCTATAGCTGTATGAGATCTCTGTACTGTATCTAGACCACTGTACTGCATCTAGACCACTGTACTCTATCTATAGCTATATGAGACCACTGTACTGTATCTAGACCACTGTACTGCATCTATTGCTTGAAGGATTTTGTCTTATCCTTTTAGAAGTAGTATGACTGTACTTGTGACATTTGCATTTCTGTCAAATAATACATTAAATCAAACAGACAGACAGACAGACAGACAGACAGACAGACAGACAGACAGACAGACAGACAGACGTATTTACAGGAGAACTTAAAGGTCTCACCTGTCTTCTTCAGGCTCTCCACCACATCAGCCAACATGGTGTTTTTCTTCAGAACAGGTCTTGCGATGAAGGTGTGTCTGCACTGTGGACAGCTGAACCTCCCTCTCTGATCATCCTGGTTCCAGTAACCCTCGATACACCTGCTGCAGTAGCTGTGTCCACAAGGAACAGTCACTGGATCCTTCAGTAGATCCAGACAGATAGAACAACGCAACTGTTCCTGATCCACTTGACCTCCCTGCTGCGCCATCTTAGTACCACTGTCTGTGTGTCTGTCTGTCTGTCTGTTTGTGTCTCTGTCTGTCTAACTGACTATCAGACGAGTTTAGTTAGGTTTCATTTCCTCAGAAATCACATGACATGGGCGGTTCTTCCTGTGTGTGTGTGTGTGTGTGTGTGTGTGTGTGTGTGTGTGTGTGTGTGTGTGTGTGTGTGTGTGTGTGTGTGTGTGTGTGTGTGCACACGTGTGTGTGCGTACACCTGTGGGTGTGGGTGTGGTGATTCACAGTGATTCACGGGTAGAACATGTTTCCACTTGAGACATGAGTCAGTATTTGCTTCTATTGTTTCATCTAAAGAATAACACACACGCACGCACGCACGCACGCACGCACGCACACACACACACACACACACACACACACACACACACACACACACACACACACACACACACACACACACACACACACACACACACACACACACACACACACACACACACACGTGACCCAGGTGGCAGTTCAGAACAGGTTTTGGGATGAAGGTGTGTCACAGTATTAGCGTCATTTAGCAGATGCTTTTATCCAAAGTGACTTACAATACAGTAAGTGCATTCAACATAGGTAGGGAACAAAACTACTAATCACCAGAAGTCTTAAGTGCATTTTCTGCAAAAACAAGCAACCAAGAGTATACCTAGTGCTAAGGTAAAAGTACAATATATCAGCTACCAATTCATGGATATTTTTATCAAATACTCAGGTGAACATGGTAGATATACCAGGCTAAAATACTCAGGTGAACATGGTAGATATACCAGGCTAAAATACTCAGGTGAACATGGTAGATATACCAGGCTAAAATACTCAGGTGAACATGGTAGATATACCAGGCTAAAATACTCAGGTGAACATGGTAGATATACCAGGCTGAAATACTCAGGTGAACATGGTAGATATACCAGGCTAAAATACTCAGGTGAACATGGTAGATATACCAGGCTGAAATACTCAGGTGAACATGGTAGATATACCAGGCTAAAATACTCAGGTGAACATGGTAGATATACCAGGCTAAAATACTCAGGTGAACATGGTAGATATACCAGGCTAAAATACTCAGGTGAACATGGTAGATATACCAGGCTGAAATACTCAGGTGAACATGGTAGATATACCAGGCTAAAATACTCAGGTGAACATGGTAGATATACCAGGCTGAAATACTCAGGTGAACATGGTAGATATACCAGGCTAAAATACTCAGGTGAACATGGTAGATATACCAGGCTAAAATACTCAGGTGAACATGCCAGATATACCAGGCTAAAATACTCAGGTGAACATGGTAGATATACCAGGCTGAAATACTCAGGTGAACATGGTAGATATACCAGGCTAAAATACTCAGGTGAACATGGTAGATATACCAGGCTAAAATACTCAGGTGAACATGCCAGATATACCAGGCTAAAATACTCAGGTGAACATGGTAGATATACCAGGCTAAAATACTCAGGTGAACATGGTAGATATACCAGGCTGAGGTTGACAACATATAATTTGATGATCAGCAGCGGTTCCGGTAGGAGACACAAAGAGTCCTTTGTGTCTCCTACCGGAACCGCTGCCTACCGGTCATCAAATTATTGTCTTAGGAATGATACAAAAACTAAAGAAATATCCATGAATTCAAGTCTCCATGGGGTGAGTAATCCATAGAGTATTTTTTGGGGGGGTAAGCCTTTAAGTAAAACGATCAATACTCTAGTGTAGTCTGTTATAAGTCCATGTACAGTAGTATGTGTAATATGTAGTAGCCTAATTGTAATAAATGTAGTACATACAATAGTCTGTTACAAGCTTGTACATCATCTATTTTCAAATTGCCAAAGCGTGTGTGTGTGTGTGTGTGTGTGTGTGTGTGTGTGTGTGTGTGTGTGTGTGTGTGTGGTGATTCACAGGTAGAAAATGTTTCCACCTAGACATGAGTCAGTATTTTCTTCTATTGTTTCATCTAAAGAATACAACTGACACACACACACACACACACACACACACACACACACACACACACACACACACACACACACACACACACACACACACACACACACACACACACACACACACACACACACACACACACACACACACACACACACACACACACGTGGCAGTTCAGAACAGGTTTTGGGATGAAGGTGTGTCACAGTATTGGCAATTTGATGAGTTACTTTACACCACTGCTAATTGATGAATATAGTGTAATTAATATGAAACCAAGTAATGAATTGATGCGGGGAAAAAAATAGATTTTACAGACTACTGTAATTGCATTACATTACAGTCATTTAGCAGACACTTTTATCCAAAGCGACTTACAATAAGTTCATTCAACATAGGTAGGGAACGAAAATACTAATCACCAGAAGTCTTAAGTGCATTTCCTGCAAAAAACGAGCAACCAAGAGTATACCTAGCGCTAAGGTAAAAGTGCTATATATCAGCTACCTATTTCCTCAAACAGATGAGACAAAATAGCTAAATCAAATGAGCAAGAGCTAAAACAAATACATGTATAAACTAAACAAGATCCAATAAAACAATACAACAATAAAACAAGAGTTCGTACAACTAGTTAACAACAAGTAGGCCAGGCAAAGAGGAAGGGTAGTGTTTCCTGAACAGGTGGGTTTTCAGCATGCGGCGAAAGATGGGCAGTGACTATATACTGTATGTATATATATATATATATATATATATATATATATATATATATATATATAGTAGATCGTCTATTTTCAAATGGCGTAGGTATAAAATACAGCAGTGCTTCATTTAGACAGGCGTATTGATTGAGGAGGAATTGAAGGGCTCGTTATTCTGTCATGCAACGTAAGCTTCTTGAGTAATCAAATGATCAATTTATAACATGCTATATGAGAACATCGTTCAATATTTAGAAAACTGTTCCCCGAAGATGGTGATTCAATCGTGTCAGTAAGTGTGTTCATTTCCTCCACATAAAGGCTTCAAAAGTGTTCTATTGATTAAAAATAAAATGTCATTCAACAACGTTTATTTTTTTCACTCTTGCCGCCAGGATCATAAACTGTAAAACATTTTCTTAACCCATTAAATCCAGGAGCGCATCTGTGTAATTTTTTGATTTCTTTGGCTGTTCAAAAATAGCAGATCTACAAGCTCATAGCGCGGGACCGAGTGCCGCGCTATGAGCTTGTAGATCTGCTATGTTTAGAGAAATCGTGAACGTTTGTGCAAATCTTTCAATATATATTTTTTTTTTAAAGGAAACATGTGTAACTCACATCTTTGCTTCTGGGGGATTCTACAAATGTCTTCTAAATCCTAAACATATGTTACTATACAGTATATCAGTGGTTCTCAAACTTTTTCATGTTAAGGACCCCCAAAATGATGGCCGCGGACCCCCATCTAAAAATACATTTGTACAATGTTTTGTTCCAGGGATCCCCAGAAGCAAAAATTTGCTTTAAAAAGTATGTATTAAAAAATGTGCACAAATATTCACGTAGCAGATCTACAAGCTCATAGCGCGGCACTCGGTGCCGCGCTATGAGCTTGTAGATCTGCTATTTTTTTTGGGTTGGCTAAATAAATCTAAAAATGACACAGATGCGATCCCGATCTTAATGGACTAAATGACAGATGAATGCAGAACTTTCTTTTTCCTTTATTTATTCAGGGAAGCCCGTTGAGAGCAAGCTCTCTTTTTAAAGGACGCCCTGATGACAGCATATAACATACAATACAAACATAATGAAAAACAATAACAAACATTTGAATCATATTACAGTGTTACAGATGCGAATATAAACACAGAGTTACATGAAGCAGGTGCAATCACTATGTAGTGTGTCCTCAAGAAGCACCCTAAATGACTCTATTGAGACCAATCGCACCAGTTTCAGAGAGTCCTGAAGTTTGTTCCATTTGTGTGGAGCATGATACATGAAGGCAGTCTTTCCTTGTTCACTGCTCTTATACGAGGACTGGTATATCTAATGTGGGTTTGTGAACGTGTTGAATGACCTGTAACCTTAGGTTTCAGAAGCGAGGATATAGGTACAAAGGAAGCTTTCCACACAGGGCCTTGGAATTGATTATCACTTTACTGTATGTCTCAACTTCATCTGACAACATCTACAGTACAGGCTACATACTGTATATAAAGCGTCTCGCTGTAAATCACAGCTACACACAAGACAGTGGGAAAAGAAACCATGACAAATGCCACAAATACTAAAAAAGAAAAGATTTGCATAATAATATGTTAAGCCCTTTCCAATTGAATTTGCATTGAGGGATTAATACGGATATATTATCTTTTTTTCTCTCCATCACCTGCAGTAGATTGTAAGTGGATTTCCTGCTAGTTCTTAATATAAGACGTTAAATCCCTGCGGTGCCACAGTCTCACCCTTCACTTTTACACAAGCGGTCAAATGTTCAAAGCTTTTTTCTGTTTTAACCCATTAAGACCTGGAACTGTGTCATTTTTAGATTTGGGCTAAAAAGCATTATTTTACACTTTGGGCTATTCAAAAATAGCAGATATACAAGCTCATAGCGCGGCACCGAGTGCCGCGCTACGAGCTTGTAGATCTGCTATTTTTTTTAAATCGTGAAAATGTGTGCAAATCTTCTGAATATATATATTTTTAAAGCGAACATTTTTAACTCAAATCTTTGCTTCCGGTGGGTCCCTGGAACAAAATATTTTGATGGGGGTCCGCGGCCAAATGCATATCATTTTGGGGGTCCTTGACATGAAAAAGATTGAGAACCACTGATATAGAATGTTTTTCAGAATACTGTTGAGATTTAGGAGACTGTAGAATGTAGAATCGGCTTCAGGTCTCAATGGGTTAAAAATAGGAGGGGGGGGGGGGGGGGGGGTAATAAAAAGGAATTAAACATTAATGGGCTAATGAATAAATATTTTGTGTCTCCAGGACTCAGCACTTTTCTCCTCCAGAGTCCCGCAGCATGGCTTAATTAACTCTTCCTCAAGCCTTTTGTAAATTAACACGGTGCTGTGTTTTTTTTTTCTTTTTGTGTTTTTGTCTTGTTGAGACCGAGACCGAAAATTAAGTTAAGCCATTCCCCCCGGGAAAGACTTTTAGATTGTACCTACATGTACGAGTGTGTGGGTCAAGATTATTCAAACATAGCAGATCCACAAGCTCAAAGCGTCACTATGAGCTTGTAGATCTGCTATTTTTTTTAAAAACTCTTTAAATATTTTTTAAAGCAAACATTTTTAAAGGAGTAGTTCACCCAAAAACAATTACTTATTTTCTATCAATTACACACCACATGAAGCCTTGAATTCATGGAGATTTTTTTTAATTTTTTTACAACAATTTGATGAGCGGGTGTATTTCCGGTAGGAGACTCAAAGAGACTCCTTTGAGTCTCCTACCGGATACATTAGCATCTTTCTGCTGGTAATGCTTCATGGGGTGTGTAATTGATAGAAAATATGTTTTTTTTGGGGTGAACTACTCCTTTAACCCAAATCTTTGCTTCTGGGGGTCCCTGGAACAAAATATTTGGAGATGCGGTCGGCGGCCAAATACGTATCATTTTGGGGGTCCTTGACTGATATAGAAACATGTTTTTTTCAGAAAACTGTTAAGATTTAGAAGACATTTGTAGAATTGGTCTCAGGTCTTTATGAGTTAAGCAGGGTTATGTTTTTGCGCAGTGATAAATACGACAGGGTTGAGACACATAATTACTGCACCTCACAGTCGTTTCGTTTCAACTTACAGCAGTTTGGAGGTTTCTTTTTTTCTTATCCTTTTTTACAGACATATGGCGCATCGTTGTGCTTCAGGCAAAAGTGAACTTTGGATGCCTTTGTACAGTGCTTGGCTTTTGGTTCAGTAATGAAGACGCTTCTTCAGTTTTTAACACCTTTAGACCGGGAACGCATCCGTGTGATTTTTTTATTTATTTCTTTGGCTATTCAAAAATAGCATATCTACAAGCTCAGCGCGCGCTCCGAGCTTGTAGGTCTGCTATTTTTGTTTTAAATCGTGAAAAATGTGTGCAAATCTTTGACTATATATATATATTATTTTTTAAAGCGAACATTTTTAACTCAAATCTTTGTTTCTGGGGGGGTCCCTGGAACAATATACTTTGGTGGCCAAATACATATCATTTTGGGGGTCCTTGACATGAATAAAGTTTGAGAATCACTGACATTATAGCAACATACGTTAAAAAAAACATTAGAAGACATTTGTAGAATCCCCCAGAAGCAAATATTTGAGTTAAAAATGTTCGCTTTAAAAACATCTATATATTCAAAGATTTGCACACATTTTCACGATTTTTCACAAAAGTAGCAGATCTACAAGCTGCTATTTTTTAAATAGCCAAAGAAATCTTAAAATGACACAGATGCGTTCCCGGTCTTAATGGGTTAAATGATAAAAAGTACAGACGGCAACGGAACTCACGCTGTGTTTTGGATAGGGTTGTGGATGCTTCAGGATTTTATAACGATTCCCTCTAAAGCAGGCGTCTTTCAACGGGTTTTTTCAGGCCAAGGACCCCTTAGCTGAGAGAGAGAGAGATGAAGCAGGGACCCCCCTATAATAGATTTATACGAATACTACACTGTTTCCTGTATGATTGTAGTTATAACTTATATGAAACTTCTACAGAAAGGACATTTGTTCACTCTGCAGGTCTAATTACAGGGACGTGCAGAGATAGACTCTAGGTGGTGCTAGAGCACCTGCCCTTTGCCCCAGAAGTGCCCTTTTGAAAGGTTTACAGCAGGGGTCTTCAACAGGGGGTCCTCAGAGTTACTACAGGGGGTCCACCAAATCTTTATGTGACAGGATTTTTCTTTTTACCATAACCACTCGAAACCTAGCATCCCTTTTCTGAGGAGAACTTTAGCCAAACATAACAGATCTACAAGCCCACAACGCCTCGCAGCGCGAGGCGTTGTGGGCTTGTAGATCTGTTATTTTTGGCAAAGAGGTATAGGTGTAGAGGGGAAAAAAGAGCAGACCAAGTCAACAAAAAAAACGTATAATTCACTTGAGCAGCTGCCCCTCAAAATGTCTGTGCACGCCACTGTCTATTTACAAACTCACAGTAGCAGACAAACCATGTTCTCACCTGTTGGTATCCTGTCAGAGTAACTATTTTCTAAATAGAGCCATGTATGACTCTGTCCACTAACCACACCTCCAGCTATTTTGTGTTCTTTCCTCGTTGTGTATAAATGAGACACAGAACTGACAATATGAGGCAGTCTCCGAGAGCTCACGTATTGTATAATAAATATGTTGATTCGTTCCACTCTACCCTCTGCTGGAATTATTTCCTTTATACTGACATAGAGTTTATATTTTCCATTACACCCCTCACTACATATTATATACAATTGTGT
Organism: Gymnoscopelus microlampas; assembly: GCF_963454915.1. Taxonomy (NCBI): domain Eukaryota; kingdom Metazoa; phylum Chordata; class Actinopteri; order Myctophiformes; family Myctophidae; genus Gymnoscopelus; species Gymnoscopelus microlampas. The sequence goes on along the minus strand of NW_028155719.1, from coordinate 15,452 downwards.
TGCAACTTTTTCATAGATTTCATCAGTGGTGGAAAGTAACTAAGTACATGTACTCAAGTCCTGTACTTAAGTACAATTTGGAGGTATGAATACTGAGTATTTCCAATTTCCAAATATTGTACTTTTACTCCACTCTGATAACTTGGACAAATCTTCTGGATGTTTCAACCAGTGAATGGAGATGGAATTAGTCTAGCTGAGCCTGACACTGGAGACACTTTGACACTTGCTGTGCTTTATTTTTAACTACTATTTTTAGTCTACTGTTTGGTATTGAAGAAAGAATTGTCTTTGAAAGAAAGAGGTTCTTCTACAAAGGTTGCCATGGCAGAGATGTTAGTCTCTGTTGGATTCTACAGAAATAAAGCCGAGCATGACTAGTACTCACTGCTCAGGGGTGAATAAAGAAATAAGTACATTTACTCAAGTACTGTACTTTTCTATTTATTTTATTTTGAGGTATTTTTTACTTGCATGGAGTACTTCCCATTTGTGATACTTTTACTTCTACTCCACTACATCTCAAAGCAAATATTATACTTTTACTCCACTATAATTATTTTAAAACTTTAGTTACTAGTTACTTTGTAGATTGTTATTACACAACGCCTTCCGATCTAACTGTATACTTTGGTAATTTGAAGATAGCCGATCAACAAGTGACGCGTTGTGAGCTTGTAGATCAGCTATTTTTCAAAGGATATTGGATGAAAATTTGTGAAATGGGACCTTCTGCATAATGAGTACTTTTACTTGTGCTACTTTGAGTATGTTGTGATGCCAATACTTTTGTACTTTTACTCAAGTACAGCAGTATAGCAGTCCAGCACCGCATTATGTTCTGAAGTCCTGGGAGAGAGAGCAAAGGGGGACCTAGGGGTCCCCAGCAAAAGTAGTTTCATCATAACCATTTTAACCGCTTTAACCTTTTATATGTTGGCTATTCAGGACAGTATCCTCATTTTAGTCCAGTGGTTCTCAAACTTTTTCATGTCAAGGACCCCCAAATTGACACTTATTAGCCCGCGGACCCCCATTTGAAAATATATGCCAGGGACCCCCATAAGAGAAGATTTTTTTACGGCTCTCTAGCAGTGATTCTCAACCATTTTAATTTCAAGGACCCCCAGTTTGACATGCATTAGGCTATGGACCCCCATGTAATGGCATTTATATCTATGGGACCTCAATTTATATTGTAAAATCAATGCTAATTTAACTCTGAGAGTGTACAAATGGACCCAAATGGACCCGTTAGGGTCCATTTTGGTCCATTTGTACACTCTCAGAGTTACAGACACAGAGTTACTGAGTTACAGACACATAAGGGTCCATTTGGTTCCTAACTATCCATCATTTAGCTGGGGACCCCCTGGAACCCCCTCAAGTACCCCTGGGGGTCCCCGGACCCCACTTTGAGAACCAATGCTTTAGTCTACTGAAACATCACGACCACAGCCAATCAGTATATGCAGCGGGCGTACACATCACCGGTTTGGCCCAGTTTGGCCCGCCTCAGACCGCATGGGAAGTGGCCCCCCTTTTCGGCCCCACTGAGCCCACTTTGGCCTGGGAGGTTATTATGGAAACGTCGGCACAAGCAGGCGGTGTGGTGCGGGGAAAATACAACATTTAAACATTTTTATTTCATCACCTTGAAATATAAGGTGATGAAAGATGGCAACAATAACAGGACAAAACAGGTGGCCGTTTTATGAGCTAATGGACATATACTGTGACAAGCCAAGTGTCGTTACCATAGCAACCAATGCAGATACTGTAAAGTCAACAATGTCTGATTACACAATTTAAATCCAGTGGTGGAAAAATGTACTGATTTGTTTTTACTTAGGTAAAAGTATCAATACCACAGTGTTGAAGTACTCTGATACAAGTAAAAGGTTACTTGAGTAAAAGTACAAAAGTATTGGCATTAAAATATACTTAAAGTACCAGAAGTAAAGGTACTAAAATGATTGAAAATAGCAGAGTAAATGGACTTTACCTTACTTTACACAACTGTTTAAATCTGATCACTTGCAAATAACAATATGAACAGTCAGTCAGTCAGTCAGTCAGTCAGTCAGTCAGTCAGTAGGCCTATACCAAAGATTGTATGTATGTGTACAGTCAGTCAGTCAGTCAGTAGGCCTATACCAAAGATTGTATTTATGTGTACAGTCAGTCAGTCAGTAGGCCAACCAAAGATTGTATTTATGTGTACAGTCAGTCAGTAGGCCTATACCAAAGATTGTATGTATGTGTACAGTCAGTCAGTAGGCCTACCAAAGATTGTATTTATGTGGGAAACAAATGGGATTTGCCTGCAGTCTGAACAAAGGCTACATGCTGTTCCATCAGGGGCCATGCACTGTATTAAAACCCTCTCTAAAATAAACAACAACAAAAAAATCACTCCTTTAACTAAGCTCACAGACCACTACAGTTTGAGGCCAAACCAGATAAGGGCCCTCATGCTACAACTGCAGTATGAGCTCTTAAAAAGCAGCCAGTGTAAAAGATACTAAACTACAGATGTGCCACTTCAAAACTTCACATGTCCTGCCATCGCCAAGACAGTACATTTTCAGGGGATTCCCAGGGCAATAAGAGGGACAAAGAAGGGCATTTAAAATGATGAATTATTTTGATGATCACTGCTTTTATGATGCTAATTAATTTGAGCAACTGGTCAAATCACCTTTCGCCTCATAATGAGTCTGACACCTTCTTAAACACACATTCTTTTGTTCTCATGTATATGGATTGTCTGTTGAAGGGAAAAACGGGGGTGTGTAGCGACAACTTCTTTTCAGGGGCAAAACAGTGCATTTTAAGGGCAGAAAAGGGAGGAAAAAATGCATTTTCAGGGGACTTTCAGGGAAAGAACAGTAACGTGTGAAGTTTTGAAGTGGCACATCTGTATGAGATGCCCAAAACAAGGGTTGTACTGTACACAAAGAGAAGACATGTACCTAGTTAAAGTGTTATTGGCAGCTAGTAAAAAAAAAAGCAATTACAAGGCCATGGTACAAAGCCTATCCTCCAGTTCAAGAGCAGTGGCTGAGCATTGTGGAGGAGATATGTGTTAATGGAGAAACTATCACACAACTTGAGATTGCAAGAGACTCTAAATTCCTTGAAAAATGGGAGAAATGGACTGAATATAAAAACCCAACAAGACGACGCCACCAGTGGTGTAAAGTAACATAAAAAGTACATTTACTCAAGTAAAGTACTGTACTTAAAGGACAACTTTGTTTTTTTAACAACCAAGGTTTATATTTTAGCTTGTAATTAAAGTAAATAAAAGATGAGTGTTATTTTTTTTTCTTTTATTTACTTGAATTACAATCTAAAACATAAACCTTGGTTGTAAAAAGAACAAAGTTGTCCTTTAAGTACAATTTCGAGGTACTTTTAATTTACTGGAAAATGTCCAAGCTGTCTATACTGTTACAGTACTTGTACTTGTAGTTAGTTACTTTCCACCACTGATAATAATGTTTCTTGTTTGTTATCTGTGCCAAACACAATTATCACCTCGTTCTCACTTGCCTTTTATACACACATAGGTGACACTTTGCACTTTAGATTGGTCCTGTTGCTTTGCACATCTGTACAGGGTGATAATTGCTTGTTTTTAATTACAAATTGACAGCACAAAAATGCTGCCAATTATGATAACAAACAGCTCAGATTTATACAGGGATTTTCTAAGTACCAAAAGTCACTTTACATGAAAGAAAAGGAACCAACTCTATTGACTCATTCACTGCCAGACTTATTTCTGCCTGTGTTTGCCCAGTGCCAGCGATCTTTCGATTTTCTTACCTTTTCAAGTAGTCACAGAACATTTATCTCCAGTATGATGGATCCCCTGATGGTTGCTAATCACTGAGGGTTATACTGTGCTTCTACGAAAGAAACAAAAAATGTCATCGCGACCTCCTGTTCGTTTGTTATACTTTGTTGAAAATAGCATGTCTCGCCAAAAATACAGTAAAACACAGGAGCCGAGATACAGATACTTCCCAAATACTAATGGGGCAGTCAATATCGGGATCACGTTATCTCCTGGTTCTGTGGGCAAAATATTATTATTTTTAATTAAAAGACAAAACAATGTTTTAGTCGTCCTTGGCAGTCTGGGCCTTTGGAAAAAAAAGTCGTCCTATGGCAGTGAATGAGTTAAGGAAAAAACTAAAAGAATAAAAAGAGAAGTGCTAGATTAAAAATGATAAAAGGATAAGCATGGGTTGGGGGATAAGTTATGTTACCTGTCTAAGTAGTATTGTATAGTCATATCACTGCATGTTTGTATATTGTATTCTATTTTTATTTTCTTGCTTTAACATCATTTGTCATAATTATGTACAGTAGCACAATCTGCGAGTCCCAACAACATTTCAGCGACAAATGAAAACCTATTGAAATCTTGGAAACCTTTTGATTGCCGTTTGTGATCAAGAGTTTGAATTTTCAATGTGTTTTACAATAAGTCTGTATGATTCAATAACTTTTTACTTTTCACTAAATTCTGTTATTCCGCATTTGATGACATGTTTTCTAAGATGTAAACAACAGAGATTAACACTTAAAGATACACTTTCAGAGCAGAAAGAGCCTATACGGTTTACTTGGGCGTGGGTTTAGAACCATTGGTACATGACTCTCATTCAGTGTCTTCCCCCAATCACCACAGCTCCATGTGTTTAGTGTCTGTACTTTAATAAATACACAACCTTCTGTTCAAACTCAGTGTGCTTGTTTGTTTGTGTCCATTTCATGTTGCTTCTCCTTACAGAGCACACACCACCAGGTCAAGAGAACACGTCCACAGTGGTGGGCAATGGAGATCAGATGAACCGGACCACCATGTCAAAGGGCCTGCAAGCTCTACAACACATCATTTGTGGAAGTGCTATTAAAAACCATGTAACAACAATGCAGATCCTCATACACTAACCTCTCACACACACACACACACACACACACACACACACACACACACACACACACACACACACACACACACACAACACACACACACACACACACACACACACACACACACACACACACGTTTGTATCACTACACTTGTGAGGACACCAACATTTTAGGAAGCCGATTTTATGATTTCTTTGGGGCATTTTAACCACAAGTCTGAAGCTAAAACATAGCAGATCTACAAGCTCACAACTTGTAGATCGGCTATTTTACGGTGTGCGTCATCGCCGCACAACTAAGTATAAAATGGGAAAAGATCGACAACCCGAGCCCTAAACCTAACCTCTAAATGTCTACTCCTAATCCCAACCTGAATCTTTTTCTAATTGTAAACGTATCTCTAAAAGAACATTCTACCATGAAACAACCATTGTTCTTGCGAGGACCAGGAAAATGGTCCTCACAACGTCTAGTCCTCAAATTCTACTATATACTTGTGAGAATGTTTGGTACAAACACTCTCTCACACACACACACACACACACACACACACACACACACACACACACACACACACACACACACACACACACACACACACACACACACACACACACACACACAGTTTTAGTCATCTGAAATGTTTCACTTTTAGTCTAGTTTTAGTCAACTAAATATCATAAGATTTTAGTCGACTAAATCTACAGTTGATTTAGTCGACTAAAATGTATGTTGGCGGTGCCTTGATGGCGTCGTTATGGCTTTACACTTGGTTGCATGCTGAAAATAGCAGATCTACATGCTCACAGCGCATCGCAGCGCGACACGTTGTGAGCTTGTAGATTGGCTATTTTCAGAGCGCAACACCCTGACCTCAACCAGACATTAAATGACTACTGGATCTCTTCTCCCCCTAATATTTCAGTCTAGTTTTTATTTGTGGACAGAATTGGCAAAATTTTTCGTCATAGTTTTAGTCGACAAAATAAACACTGGTGAGCCATGCCTTGCTGACATCTTCCAGATCTGTCCAATATGGCCCCCACCCACCCACGCTTTGCTTCTGGCATTCCATTCTTAAACCCCCATTCACTGGGGGGTGAATGGGGTTCACACACACATGGCATAATAGCAGTTGGTCGTATACACATCTTTTCAGTCATGAGATTGTATGTTTTGCTATGCATACTACAGTACTAAAGCATCATTTAGGGCTGGCAGGCTGCTTGTGTGAAGCCATCAGGGCTTTACCTGTGGGCCTGAAAGCCTCCATCTATCTACTGTTAGTCATAAAAGAGAGAAAAAGCACACAATGGCCTCCTGACACATGAAACCTGCAAATTAAACCATTCATTCCGGGAACACATATACTGTGTCATTTTAGATTTTTTTTTTAGCTATAAACGTTATTTTATACTTTGGGGCTATTCAAAAAAATTGCAGATATACAAGCTCATAGAGTGCCGTGCTATGAGCTTGTAGATCTGCAATTCTTTTGAAAAATCTATGCAAGAAATCTATTGGGCAAATCTTTGAATACATATATATATTTTAAAGCCATCATTTTTAACAAAAATCTTTGCTTCTGGAGGATTCTACAAATGTCTTCTAAATCCTGACAGTTTAAAAATAAAATGTGTTATGTTGTTATAATATCAGTGGTTCTCAAACTTTTTTCATGTCAAGGACCCCCAAAATGATATGCATTTGTCCGTGGACCCCCATTTCAAAATATTTAGTTCCAGGGACCCCCAGAAGCAAAGATTTGAGTTCAAAATGTACACATAATTTTATTCAAATATTTGCACACACGTTCACAATGTCTTTTTTTTTTTATTGCAGACATACAAGCTCATATGAGCTTGTATATCTGCAATTTTTTTGAATAGCCCAAATAAGTCTTTCTAAAATGACACAGATGCGTTCCCGCGTCGAGTGCGTTAATGCCAAGGTTAGAGAGAATGTGAAGTGGTGTCATCTTGGCATAAAGCAGGGCTGTGTTCTCTGGAACACGATGGTTCACTTCACTGTAAACGTTGGGCCAACAAATCAACACAACACACACAGCCAGGAGAGAGACGGGCTCTCCTTTTATCTTCTGCTTTTGTTGTTGTTGTCATCCTCCAGCATAATAAATATAGCATCAATGTGTTTATCAAAAAGCTGTGAGGAATGAATTATGTCGGTTATCACAATGTCTGCATCTCTTCTCTAGTCCTAAGATTTTATGACGGGAAAAGAAAAGAACAGATTAAGGCCTGATATTATTCAGACAATAAGACAAAGATAAATGCCTTGACTCGGATATCAAAATAAAATCATATTTTCTTTGTATTAAAAAAAAAAAACGAAAATCGATACCCACTTTTATATAGTCGGGTGGAAAACTCATACGTCCAAAACGGTTACTTTTCAGGATTTAAATACAGAACTATCAGTGTAAAGTAACTAAGTACATCTACTCAAGTACCATACTTATTTATTTTACTTTACTGGAGCATTTCCAGTTTTCGGTACTTTTACTTCTACTCCACTACATCTCAGAGGCAAATATTGTACTTTTACTCCACTACAATTATTTTATTACTTTGTAGATTTTGATTATTATTACAAAACTTACATTAACCACTTCAGCCCTATATACATTTCGGCCATTTGAAATTAGCCGATCTACAAGCTCACAATGAGATCGTCTATTTTCAAAAGAATTGTATACATTTGAAAACTTGTGAAACGGGATATTCTGCATAATGAGAATACTTTCTACTTTGGGTACTTTAAGTATATTTTGATGCCGATACTTTTGTACTTTTACTCAAGTAAATTTTGATTTAATACCGGACTTTTACATGTAACAGAGTGTTTCTACATTACATTGCAGTATTGATACTTTTACCTAAGTAACATTACTTAGCACTTTTAACACCACTGAAAAATATAAAAAGTAGCAGATCTACAAGCTCAAAACGCGGCACATTTGGAGCTTGTAGATCTGCTACGTTTGACGCTTTTGTGTGACGCTGTAGTATGATCAAGTAGGACATTAATTTACAAGAAAAAACAAGTAAAACTATGGGAGTTATGAGGTTTCTGCCCGACAACAACGATATCATAAGAGAACTGATATAGAATAAACAACTGGGCTCAATTCCATCTCCACCAATAGAGCCCGGCTAGCGGACGACAACGAGCTCTTAGGAGTAATGTGCTCTAAAAGTAAGACATCAATCAATTTGCTCCTCTTTCCCTCCATGTGTCATAAAACGGCACCATAACCCTTAAAGCCCGGGAACGCTTCTGTGTCATTTTAACATTCCTTTGGCTATTCAAAAATAGCAGATATACAAGCTCATAGTGTGGCACCGAGTGCCGCGCTATGAGCTTGTAGATCTGCTATTTTTGAAAAAAAAATGTGAACATCTTTGAATATACATACATATATATATATATATATATATACATATTTTTTTTTATCACACATTTTTTTTTATCCTATTTTTTTCACCCAGTGCCAATGCCCAAGCTTGTAATCATGGGCGCTACTCTCCCTCTGCCAGCCCGGAGTGGGGAGAGCACCGAGCTGAGCTCATGCTTCCTTCTACACATGAGGAGTCACACACCGAATACAAATATATATATATATATATATATATATATATATATATATATATATATATATATATATATATATATATATATATATATATATATATATATATATATATATATATATATATATATATATATATATATATATATTAAAGCAGTCGGTGCAGCGCTCTGAGCTTGTAGATCTGCTATTTTTGAATAGCCCAAAGTATGAAACAACGGTTATAGCACAGATGTGTTCCCGGATTGAAAGGGATAATTGATTAAGTCCATTTTAGACTTTGTTATTTGCCAGACTCTCTCTCTCTCTCTCTCTCTCTCTCTCTCTCTCTCTCTCTCTCTCTCTCTCGCTCTCTCTATTCTGCCTCTTCTTTTTGCTCATTATTTTCATCTTTCGGACCCAGGAATGCGGTTGAAAAGGAAGAAAAAAAGCCCATTTGCTTTGTAACACTTATAACAGAGAGAAAGGGAGAGAGAGAGAGAGAGAGAGAGAGAGAGAGAGAGAGAGAGAGAGAGAGAGAGAGAGAGAGAGAGAGAGAGAGAGAGAGAGAGAGAGATATTCCATAGGGAGAGTATGTGGTCTGCAAAGAAAGCCTGGAGCTTATTTCTTTCTGTTCTTCTTGTCACATAAAGTTGTGGTGTTACAGTCACCAGGGACGTGCTGGCCACTGGGAAATTCGGGAAAATTCCAGAACGGCCGCGCCATTAACGGGCCGCCAGGTGGCTGGTGGGCCACCCAAAAAAAAAAAAAAAAAATGTTTTTAAATTGATATATATTTTTTTCTCCTGTTATAGGATTATTACGGTAATTTCCGGCCCAATTATTAGTTACGTTACTGTTTGGGAAGTTTTGGCTGGGTTAAACGCCCCCCCCCCCCCCCCCCCCCCCCCCTCCCCCCCCCCCGTTCGTTGACAAAACGGTGGACCCCCCCCCCCCCCCCCCCCCCGTGGGCCGGTTCAAAAAATCCCAGAGCTTAATTTTGGTCCCAGCACGCCCCTGACAGTCACAGAGGTGTTGGTTGGTGTTACAGTCACAGAGGTGTTGGTGTTACAGTCACAGAGGTGTTGGTTGGTGTTACAGTCACAGAGGTGTTGGTTGGCCACAGAGCACAGTGTTACAGTCACAGAGATGTTGGTTGGCCACAGAGCACAGTGTTACAGTCACAGAGGTGTTGGTTGGCCACAGAGCACAGTGTTACAGTCACAGAGGTGTTGGTTGGCCACAGAGCACAGTGTTACAGTCACAGAGGTGTTGGTTGGTGTTACAGTCACAGAGGTGTTGGTTGGCCACAGAGCACAGTGTTACAGTCACAAAGGTGTTGGTTGGTGTTACAGTCACAGAGGTGTTGGTTGGTGTTACAGTCACAGAGGTGTTGGTTGGTGTTACAGTCACAGAGGTGTTGGTTGGTGTTACAGTCACAGAGGTGTTGGTTGGTGTTACAGTCACAGAGGTGTTGGTGTGGTGTTACAGTCACAGAGGTGTTGGTTGGTGTTACAGTCACAGAGGTGTTGGTGTGGTGTTACAGTCACAGAGGTGTTGGTTGGTGTTACAGTCACAGAGGTGTTGGTTGGCCACAGAGCACAGGGGCCGTCCGCCTTACATTCCTCTTGTTACAGAAAAGTCACGGTTTTGCATGAATACACCCTGTTTCTCTCAGAGACTTTGATACATGGTGGCCAAAGCATGGTGGCCAATTTAATAATTCAAAGTGTGTTATTATACCTATAAAGTACTACCTTGGACAGTCAGGAACCTCTACCTCCCAAAAAGCCAGAAAAAAACTCTAAAGTATAGTAGGGACATAAGTCTGAAACGGTGATTATTGCATCAGATATGTCATAAATCTGGAGCTGTTCCATATTGAATGATATGATTGTGAGAACAACACCTTTGGGGATTGGATTATCAGTGAAAAAGTACTCAAATGTTTTACTTAAGTAAAAGTATCAACGCTGCAATGCAGAAAAAAAATACTCTGTTACAAGTTCAAGTCAGGTATTCAGAATGTTTTGAGTAAAAGTACCAATAGAATTGCCATCAAAATGTACTTAAAGTACCAAAAGTAAAAGGTACTCATTATGCCGAAATCTTCGATTTCATGTTTTCAAAATGTGTGAAATCATTTGAAAGTAGCAGATCTACAAGCTCACAACGCGTCGCATCGCGACGCGTTGTGAGCTTGTAGATCTGCTTTTTCAAATAGCCAAAGTCTATATAGGGCTGAAGTGGTATATGTTTTGTAATAATAATCCAAAGTAATCTAAAGTAACTAGTAGCTAAAGTTTTCAAATAATTGTAGTGGAGTTAAAGTATAATATTTGCCTCTGAAGATGTAGTGGAGTAGAAGTAAAAGCATTGACAATTGAAAATACCTCCAAATTATAATTAAGTGCAGTACTTGAGTAAATGTACTTTGTTACTTTAAACCACTGGATTGCATCAGACATGTAATACATCTGAATCTGCTCCATATTGAATGATTGTGAGAACAACACCTTTGGGCTCTGGATTATCTCTGCAGGCAAACAGACATTCTGGCTCAGTCAGAACTGCTGATTGCAAACAGAATCAAGCTCATTTGGGTACAAATTTAAACAGAGATTCCATCCAATAAATCAGATTAAATCTATTTCACATTTACTGCAAATATTAACTGAGCAAATGCATGTTCATTTGGGGGTCGTTGACATGTAAATGTTTGAGAGTCACTGGTTTAAACGACATTAGGAACTAAGCCCAAATAAACAAAACAAGACTGCAACCTGCCACTACCTACGAGTGGTGTAAAGTACATTTACTCAAGTACTGCACACTTTTGAGGTATTTTTTTACTTTATTGGGGTATTTCCAGTTTTCAGTACTTTTACTTCTACTCCACTACATCTCAGAGGCAAATATTGTACTTTTACTCCACTACAATTATTTGAAAACTTTCGTTACTAGTTACTTAGCAGATAAAATGGTAAAAAAATTTTCTAATCAGTCTGTGTCTCAGAGGGCGGCTGTAGACAGTTCAGAAACCCGTCTACCAGTGACATCATCAATGGGGAATCCAAGCTAATAGAAACTGCAGGCTTTGTATTCCTGGAAAGTTGCAATGCAATAATAGATCCCATTGTTCTCACCTTAATACAAATCTGAATTAAAAAATTGTAATCTTTTTGGGGAAAAAATCCTGCCTAACGATGATGTCACTGGTAGACGGGTTTCTGGACTGTCCACAGTCCTCCTATGAGACACAGACCAAGTAGGAAAAAATTGTATCATTTTATCATGAGTATTAGTGAGGACCTATTATATGAAGATATGTTGAAAAGTGGTGAAGTCGTCCTTTAAGTAAAACATTTGAGTACCACTACTACAAGCGACTTTAAAGAAAAAGTGGCTTATAAATAAGCAGACATGGCAACACTGGCAGACAGTGGTGGAGTGGAGTTATTATCACAGAGGAATCATGACGTGTTTGTCACAGCGGGAACGCAGGCTTTTGTAATGCGTGGTACGCATTAGATGACTTTTATTGTTTTCATCTATCCATTGAAATGTTGAGAAAGAATGGTCGTGTGTGTGTGTGTGTGTGTGTGTGTGTGTGTGTGTGTGTGTGTGTGTGTGTGTGTGTGTGTGTGTGTGTGTGTGTGTGTGTGTGTGTGTGTGTGTGTGTGTGTGTGTGTGTGTGTGTGTGTGTGTGTGTGTGTGTATCTGCTGCAAACACAAATCTTCTGTCTTAACCCATTAAGACCGGGAAATAATTGTGGAAAAAGAAGGACTTTTAGATTTCTTTGTCTATTCCAAAAAATAGCAGATCTACAAATCTACTAAAATCTTTGCTTCTGGGGGGTCCCTGGAACAAAACATTGTGAGATGGGGGTCCGCGGCCAAATTCCTAAATCCTAACAGCATGTTGCTATATCAGTGGTGCTCCAACTTTTCCATGTCAGGGACCCCCAACATGATATGCATATGGCCGCGGACCCCCCCCCCCCATCTCAAAATATGTTGTTCCGGGACCCCCCCAGAAGTAAAGATTTGAGTTACAAATGTTTGCATTAAAACATTATATATATATTCAAATATTTGCACAAAATGTCAAGGATTTTCAAAAAAAATAGCAGATCTACAAGCTCATAGCGCGGCACTCGGTGCCGCGCTATGAGCTTGTATATCTGCTATTTTTTGAATAGCCCAAAGAACACAGGTGCGTTCCCAGCCGGTGTTAAGCGGTTAAAAAATGCAATTTGAAAAGGAGGCCCTTGAGAAACAAAGGGATTCCCCTTAGCCCACTGATGTTTGTGAAATGAAAGAGTGTTTTGCAACAAAAACCAACAAAAAGAAGTGGAGTGTGCATGAGAGAGAGAGAGAGAGACAGAGAGAGACAGAGACAGAGACAGAGACAGACGGAGGAGAGAGAGAGAGAGAGAGAGAGAGAGAGAGAGAGAGAGAGAGAGAGAGAGAGAGAGAGAGAGAGAGAGAGAGAGAGAGAGAGAGAGAGAGAGAGAGAGAGAGAGAGAGAGAGAGAGAGAGAGAGAGAGAGAGAGAGAGAGAGAGAGAGAGAGGGAGGGAGGGAGAGAGAGAGAGAGAGGGGAGGGAGGGGGGGGACGATGGGTAAGAAAGCAAAAGTGTAGAACTGTAATCTTGTGTTGGAAGAGAGAAGTGTCTGAATGCAGAGCCGTCTCTCTGTGTGCACAGCGGGGGGATAGGGGGGATAAGGGGGGGATAGGGGGGATAAGGGGGGATAAGGGGGGTACGGGGGGTACGGGGGGGGACAACAACAATGGACGAGGCTGCTGTCTACATTGTAAGTGTATTAGAGAGCAAAAGAATCCCCTCCATGGACATGAAGACTGCTGCATCAGGATCATAGAGTTTTAATGCATTTAGACCGGGAACGCATCTTATTGTGTCATTTTAAGATTTATTTGGGCTATTAAAAAATGTTAGCAGATATACAAGCTCATAGCGCGGCACTCTGAGCTTGTAGATCTAATATTTATTTTTGGAATGTCGTGACAATGTGTGGAAATCTTTGAATATATATATATATATACGTTTTTTAAAGCGTTTTTAACTTGAATCTTTTTTGCTTCTGGGGGATTCTACAAATGTCTTCTAAACCCTAACAGTTTTTTTTTTAAAAACGTGTTGCTATATCAGTGGTTAAAAAATGTTTCATGTCAAGAACCACCCACGATTATATGTATTTATCCGTGGACCCCCATCTCAAAATATTTAGTTCCAGCGACCCCCCTAGAAGCAAAGATTTGAGTTAACAAATGTTCGCTTTAAAAAAAGTATATAGATTGAAAGATTTGCACCAAATGTTCACTCCTTTTTCAAAAATAGCAGATCTACGAGCTCATAGCGCGGCACTCGGTGCCGCGCTATGAGCTTGTAGATCTGCTATTTTTGAATAGCCAACCAATGTGCTATGCGTATAGCTAAAATCTAAAAAAATAACACAAGACGCTATCCCGGTGTTGTTGGGTTAAACAATGTCTCCTAGCCTTTATCTCCACCGCCACACTCTCCACAGGACCGGGTGGAATTCACACAAAGTGTACGACCAATGTATACGATGTACGTCAGAGCGCCAAGCCCCCCCCCCCTCTCACAGGCCCCACCCCCTCTCATTCAAGTCACTGCATGCTGCTCACTCTGGCTTGAAAATGGCACATGCTCATGACCAATGGTGTGTAAAGTAACCGAGTACATTTACTCAAGTGCTTTACTTAAGTACAATTTTGAGGTATTTTCAATTTTACTTGAGTATTTCAGATTTTTCAGTACTTTTTTCTTCTACTCCACTACATCTCAGAGGCAAATATTGTACTTTTTACTCCACTACATTTATTTGAAAACTTTAGTTACTCGTTACTTTGTAGATTTTGATTATTATTACAAAACATTCATTACCCACTTCAGCCCTATATACATATTTGGCCATTTTGAAAATACCAGATCTACAAGCTCACAACGCATTGTGAGCTTGTAGATCTGCTATTTTCAAAAGATTTCTATACATTTGAATTGAAAATGGGACATTCATGCACGACGAGTACTTTTACTTCTGGTACTTTAAAGTCCATTTTGATACCAATACTTTTGTACTCTTACTCAAGTACATTTTGAATTCAGGGTATTTCTACGTTGCAGTATTGATTGATTAAAGGAGGAGTTCACCCAAAAAAGTACTTATTTTCTATCAATTACACACCCCATGAAGCCTTGATTTCATGGATTTATTTTTGTTTTTGTAGCATTCCTAAGACAATAATTTGATGACCGTGTGTATTTCGGGTAGGAGACACAAATAATCCACTTTGTGTCTCCTACCGGATACATTAGCCGGTAGGAGACGGGAATCAAATTATTAGCTTAGGAATGCGACAAAAACAAAAAAGAATCCATGGATTCAAGGCTTCATAGGGTGTGCAATTGATAGAGAATAAGTCATTTTTTGGGTGAACTACTCCTTTAAGTACTTTTTCCACCATTGCCAGTGACACACATTTGAACGTGGTATATTCATCTCACAGTGCAGAGGAGTGTTATTGAATCACCGTTATATATATATATATATATATATATATATATATATATATATATATATATATATATATATATATATATATATATATATATATATATATATATATATATATATATATATATATATAGAGGTCTCTCTGCCCTATTCTATTACTGTCCTGTAGTAATAACACTTGGCAAAAAAAAAAAAAAAGGTAGAGGGTTATTTATGGAACCATTGTGGCTGCTCAGTGATCCTATAGGGTTGTTTTTAATGCCAAACCCCAAACAGCTAACCTTGACCTTCAGTTATGATGAAACATCAGCCAACAACACCATGAATCTGGGATAGAAATTGCTTTGAGA
>NW_028155720.1:37500-40000 GCF_963454915.1 Gymnoscopelus microlampas | reverse complement strand
AATTTCCTGGTTCTTTCCCCCCTATCGGGGAGGGGGAAAGGGACCCATGGCCACCACCACCGGCGCCCGGCTCGGCCCGCCCGAGCGGCCCCGGGACGGAGCCTCGTGCCGGGCCTCGCCGCGGCCGAGCTCCATAGGGACCCTCTGGAGCGAGTGGCCGTCTCTACCGAGAGACTTTTTCAAAGGAGGGAGGCAAGGGCGAGCCGGGCGCCTCCAGGGCCCCGGGGTGGGGACGGGGAGGTACCACGCGGAGATCCAGGACAAAGGGGCGCCTCGCGGCGCCCACACTGCCCCGGGACCATGCCCCGTTCTCGGGCAGGGTCCCTAGCTATCCGCTGGCAAAAGTGGCCGAGACTCCCGGGAGAGAATTTCAAAGGAGGGAGCCATGGCGGAGCCCAGAGCTCCTTGGGAGCTCTGGACTCTGAAGAAATCCCGGCTTTTTCCGAAAGCTCCAGGATTTGGGGGGTCTGCGAGGCGCGGGGCGCCCCCGAAAATGGTGCACCAAGTCCGGCCATGCTCCCTAGCTACCCGATGGCAAAAGTGGCCGAGACTACCGGGAGAGAAATTTCACGCATGGGAGGGGCCGGCAGCCCAGGGCTCCCTGGGAGCTCTGGACTTAGAAGAAATCCCGGCTTTTTCCGAAAGCTCCAGGATTTGGGGGGTGTGCGAGGCGCGGGGCGCCCCCGAAAATGGTGCACCATGTCCGGCCATGCTCCCTAGCTACCCGATGGCAAAAGTGGCCGAGACTACCGGGAGAGAAATTTCACGCATGGGAGGGGCCGGCAGCCCAGGGCTCCCTGGGAGCTCTGGACTCTGAAGAAATCCCGGCTTTTTCCGAAAGCTCCAGGATTTGGGGGGTGTGCGAGGCGCGGGGCGCCCCCGAAAATGGTGCACCATGTCCGGCCATGCTCCCTAGCTACCCGATGGCAAAAGTGGCCGAGACTACCGGGAGAGAAATTTCACGCACGGGAGGGGCCGGCAGCCCAGGGCTCCCTGGGAGCTCTGGACTTAGAAGAAATCCCGGCTTTTTCCGAAAGCTCCAGGATTTGGGGGGTGTGCGAGGCGCGGGGCGCCCCCGAAAATGGTGCACCATGTCCGGCCATGCTCCCTAGCTACCCGATGGCAAAAGTGGCCGGGACTCCCGGGAGAGAAATTTCACCCATGGGAGGGGCAGAGAGCCCAGAGCTCCCTGGGAGCTCTGGACTTAGAAGAAATCCCGGCTTTTTCCGAAAGCTCCAGGATTTCGGGCCCTGCGAGGCGCGGGGCGCCCCCGAAAATGGTGCACCATGTCCGGCCATGGTCCCTAGCTACCCGATGGCACAAGTTGCCACTTTCCCCCCATGCGAAATTTCACGCATGGGAGGGGCCGGCAGCCCAGGGCTCCCTGGGAGCTCTGGACTCTGAAGAAATGCCAGCTTTTCGGGGGTTTTTCGGCCGCCGTTTGCCCCGGCGGCGGCGCCCGGGGCCGGGGAGGGCACCGCCGCGTGCGCAGCGCCGGCCCGGATCCAACGAGCCCTCCGCCGGCCCCGGGCGACCCAGGGCCCGGGCGGTACCGCCGCTTTTAGCCCCAAAAAGAGCCGATCGACAAGCTCGGGGCGCCCGAAAAAGGTTGAGGTTTTCGGCCGGGGGTCCTCCAGGGGGTCCCCGGGGACCCCTGGAGCCCATGCCAGCACTCGCCGACATTTTCCGTTTTTTTGGAGAACCATGACTCGGGGCCCCTCCGGACCCCTCGCCTGCCCAGGACCCAGGCCTCCGTCCTGGGCTACAACTACCCGATGGCACCGGTCGGCCTTCCGGGCCCCTGGAGGAAAAATGACGGAGGCAGGAAGGCTCGTCCTGGCCTCCTCTAGGGCCCTGGGCACTTAGAAGAATTTTCGATTTTTTCCAGAGAACCAGGATTTCGGGCCCCTCGGCGCCCCGGCTCTGCCCCAGGATGGAGCCTCATCCCGGGCATGGTCCCTAGCTACCCGATGGCACCAGTCGGCCTTCCGGGCCCCTGGAGGAAAAAGGACGGAGGCAGGAAGGCTCGTCCTGGCCTCCTCTAGGGCCCTGGGCACTTAGAAGAATTTTCGATTTTTTTCAGAGAACCAGGATTTCGGGCCCCTCGGCGCCCCGGCTCTGCCCCAGGATGGAGCCTCATCCCGGGCATGGTCCCTAGCTACCCGATGGCACCAGTCGGCGGTTCCCCCTGCCTTCCCCGCTCACACAGGGGAAGGGCCAGGGAGCCCAGTGCACTGCCGGGCGAGCGCTCGCCCGCTCTACCCGCCCCGGGAGCCACCGTCCCTGGGCACGGAGGTGGTCCATGGACCCCCGATGGGGACCAGGCACCGGGGGTGGCGCCGCCTTGTGGACGCCGGCGGTATTGCGCCCCGCGGCCACCACAGGCCTACGCAGCCTTGTCGATCGGCTCTTTTGCCACAGCAGGCAGGACTCTGTCCTCTCTCCACCTCCGGGGACCCCCAGGGACCCCCGGCGAGGCCTCGACCCAGCCCCGGGGAGC
>NW_028155720.1:15000-17500 GCF_963454915.1 Gymnoscopelus microlampas | reverse complement strand
CAGGCTGCAAGCAGCATCCGCCGGAGCACACGAGGTGCCGGCGGGGCCCTTGCAAGAGGCGGGCTTCGTTTGCCAGTCGGTCAGTGGGTCCCGCGGCGGTGGTTCCACCACGGTTCCCGGGGGTCGCCGTGCCTAGCGACCCCCGGCAGGCCCTCCGTGCGGGCCTGCGTTCCGTCCCCAGCGTCCGCACGCTGGTCCATAAACTCGTTCTGGGAAAAGTTGCCGAGACTACCGGGAGAGAATTTCAAAGGAGGGGGCCATGGCGGAGCCCAGGACCTCCTGGGCTCCAGAGACCTCCAGGGCGCCCGGCCGAGGCGGCGCGCCCGACCCGAGGCCTCTCTCTCGGCCCGGCCTCGGCGCCCGCGCGCCGGTTCCATACACTCGAGCTGGCACGAGTTGCCGGTCTGCCCGGGAGAGAATTTCAAAGGAGGGGGCCACGGAGTAGCCCATCTTCTCCCGGGCTCGCGGAGGAGCTCCAGGGCGCACGGCCGCCCGGCCGTGCCCGACCGGAGGCCTCTCTCTTCCCATACACCCGATGGCCACTGTGGCGTCCAATTTCCTGGTTCTTTCCCCCCTATCGGGGAGGGGGAAAGGGACCCATGGCCACCACCACCGGCGCCCGGCTCGGCCCGCCCGGGCGGCCCCGAGACGGAGCCTCGCCGTCGGCCCCAGCCTCGGCGTCCGCACGCCGGTTCCATACACTCGTTCTGGGATAAGTTGCCGAGACTACCGGGAGAGAATTTCAAAGGAGGGGGCCACGGAGAAGCCCAGCTTCTGCCAGGCTCGCGGAGGAGCTCCAGGGCGCACGACCGCCCGGCCGTGCCCGATCCGGAGGCCTCTCTCTTCCCATACACCCGATGGCCAGCGTGGCCTCCAATTTCCTGGTTCTTTCCCCCCTATCGGGGAGGGGGAAAGGGACCCATGGCCACCACCACCGGCGCCCGGCTCGGCCCGCCCGAGCGGCCCCGGGACGGAGCCTCGTGCCGGGCCTCGCCGCGGCCGAGCTCCATAGGGACCCTCTGGAGCGAGTGGCCGTCTCTACCGAGAGACTTTTTCAAAGGAGGGAGGCAAGGGCGAGCCGGGCGCCTCCAGGGCCCCGGGGTGGGGACGGGGAGGTACCACGCGGAGATCCAGGACAAAGGGGCGCCTCGCGGCGCCCACACTGCCCCGGGACCATGCCCCGTTCTCGGGCAGGGTCCCTAGCTATCCGCTGGCAAAAGTGGCCGAGACTCCCGGGAGAGAATTTCAAAGGAGGGAGCCATGGCGGAGCCCAGAGCTCCTTGGGAGCTCTGGACTCTGAAGAAATCCCGGCTTTTTCCGAAAGCTCCAGGATTTGGGGGGTCTGCGAGGCGCGGGGCGCCCCCGAAAATGGTGCACCAAGTCCGGCCATGCTCCCTAGCTACCCGATGGCAAAAGTGGCCGAGACTACCGGGAGAGAAATTTCACGCATGGGAGGGGCCGGCAGCCCAGGGCTCCCTGGGAGCTCTGGACTTAGAAGAAATCCCGGCTTTTTCCGAAAGCTCCAGGATTTGGGGGGTGTGCGAGGCGCGGGGCGCCCCCGAAAATGGTGCACCATGTCCGGCCATGCTCCCTAGCTACCCGATGGCAAAAGTGGCCGAGACTACCGGGAGAGAAATTTCACGCATGGGAGGGGCCGGCAGCCCAGGGCTCCCTGGGAGCTCTGGACTCTGAAGAAATCCCGGCTTTTTCCGAAAGCTCCAGGATTTGGGGGGTGTGCGAGGCGCGGGGCGCCCCCGAAAATGGTGCACCATGTCCGGCCATGCTCCCTAGCTACCCGATGGCAAAAGTGGCCGAGACTACCGGGAGAGAAATTTCACGCACGGGAGGGGCCGGCAGCCCAGGGCTCCCTGGGAGCTCTGGACTTAGAAGAAATCCCGGCTTTTTCCGAAAGCTCCAGGATTTGGGGGGTGTGCGAGGCGCGGGGCGCCCCCGAAAATGGTGCACCATGTCCGGCCATGCTCCCTAGCTACCCGATGGCAAAAGTGGCCGGGACTCCCGGGAGAGAAATTTCACCCATGGGAGGGGCAGAGAGCCCAGAGCTCCCTGGGAGCTCTGGACTTAGAAGAAATCCCGGCTTTTTCCGAAAGCTCCAGGATTTCGGGCCCTGCGAGGCGCGGGGCGCCCCCGAAAATGGTGCACCATGTCCGGCCATGGTCCCTAGCTACCCGATGGCACAAGTTGCCACTTTCCCCCCATGCGAAATTTCACGCATGGGAGGGGCCGGCAGCCCAGGGCTCCCTGGGAGCTCTGGACTCTGAAGAAATGCCAGCTTTTCGGGGGTTTTTCGGCCGCCGTTTGCCCCGGCGGCGGCGCCCGGGGCCGGGGAGGGCACCGCCGCGTGCGCAGCGCCGGCCCGGATCCAACGAGCCCTCCGCCGGCCCCGGGCGACCCAGGGCCCGGGCGGTACCGCCGCTTTTAGCCCCAAAAAGAGCCGATCGACAAGCTCGGGGCGCCCGAAAAAGGTTGAGGTTTTCGGCCG
>NW_028155720.1:2500-5000 GCF_963454915.1 Gymnoscopelus microlampas | reverse complement strand
CCGGCCGTGCCCGATCCGGAGGCCTCTCTCTTCCCATACACCCGATGGCCAGCGTGGCCTCCAATTTCCTGGTTCTTTCCCCCCTATCGGGGAGGGGGAAAGGGACCCATGGCCACCACCACCGGCGCCCGGCTCGGCCCGCCCGAGCGGCCCCGGGACGGAGCCTCGTGCCGGGCCTCGCCGCGGCCGAGCTCCATAGGGACCCTCTGGAGCGAGTGGCCGTCTCTACCGAGAGACTTTTTCAAAGGAGGGAGGCAAGGGCGAGCCGGGCGCCTCCAGGGCCCCGGGGTGGGGACGGGGAGGTACCACGCGGAGATCCAGGACAAAGGGGCGCCTCGCGGCGCCCACACTGCCCCGGGACCATGCCCCGTTCTCGGGCAGGGTCCCTAGCTATCCGCTGGCAAAAGTGGCCGAGACTCCCGGGAGAGAATTTCAAAGGAGGGAGCCATGGCGGAGCCCAGAGCTCCTTGGGAGCTCTGGACTCTGAAGAAATCCCGGCTTTTTCCGAAAGCTCCAGGATTTGGGGGGTCTGCGAGGCGCGGGGCGCCCCCGAAAATGGTGCACCAAGTCCGGCCATGCTCCCTAGCTACCCGATGGCAAAAGTGGCCGAGACTACCGGGAGAGAAATTTCACGCATGGGAGGGGCCGGCAGCCCAGGGCTCCCTGGGAGCTCTGGACTTAGAAGAAATCCCGGCTTTTTCCGAAAGCTCCAGGATTTGGGGGGTGTGCGAGGCGCGGGGCGCCCCCGAAAATGGTGCACCATGTCCGGCCATGCTCCCTAGCTACCCGATGGCAAAAGTGGCCGAGACTACCGGGAGAGAAATTTCACGCATGGGAGGGGCCGGCAGCCCAGGGCTCCCTGGGAGCTCTGGACTCTGAAGAAATCCCGGCTTTTTCCGAAAGCTCCAGGATTTGGGGGGTGTGCGAGGCGCGGGGCGCCCCCGAAAATGGTGCACCATGTCCGGCCATGCTCCCTAGCTACCCGATGGCAAAAGTGGCCGAGACTACCGGGAGAGAAATTTCACGCACGGGAGGGGCCGGCAGCCCAGGGCTCCCTGGGAGCTCTGGACTTAGAAGAAATCCCGGCTTTTTCCGAAAGCTCCAGGATTTGGGGGGTGTGCGAGGCGCGGGGCGCCCCCGAAAATGGTGCACCATGTCCGGCCATGCTCCCTAGCTACCCGATGGCAAAAGTGGCCGGGACTCCCGGGAGAGAAATTTCACCCATGGGAGGGGCAGAGAGCCCAGAGCTCCCTGGGAGCTCTGGACTTAGAAGAAATCCCGGCTTTTTCCGAAAGCTCCAGGATTTCGGGCCCTGCGAGGCGCGGGGCGCCCCCGAAAATGGTGCACCATGTCCGGCCATGGTCCCTAGCTACCCGATGGCACAAGTTGCCACTTTCCCCCCATGCGAAATTTCACGCATGGGAGGGGCCGGCAGCCCAGGGCTCCCTGGGAGCTCTGGACTCTGAAGAAATGCCAGCTTTTCGGGGGTTTTTCGGCCGCCGTTTGCCCCGGCGGCGGCGCCCGGGGCCGGGGAGGGCACCGCCGCGTGCGCAGCGCCGGCCCGGATCCAACGAGCCCTCCGCCGGCCCCGGGCGACCCAGGGCCCGGGCGGTACCGCCGCTTTTAGCCCCAAAAAGAGCCGATCGACAAGCTCGGGGCGCCCGAAAAAGGTTGAGGTTTTCGGCCGGGGGTCCTCCAGGGGGTCCCCGGGGACCCCTGGAGCCCATGCCAGCACTCGCCGACATTTTCCGTTTTTTTGGAGAACCATGACTCGGGGCCCCTCCGGACCCCTCGCCTGCCCAGGACCCAGGCCTCCGTCCTGGGCTACAACTACCCGATGGCACCGGTCGGCCTTCCGGGCCCCTGGAGGAAAAATGACGGAGGCAGGAAGGCTCGTCCTGGCCTCCTCTAGGGCCCTGGGCACTTAGAAGAATTTTCGATTTTTTCCAGAGAACCAGGATTTCGGGCCCCTCGGCGCCCCGGCTCTGCCCCAGGATGGAGCCTCATCCCGGGCATGGTCCCTAGCTACCCGATGGCACCAGTCGGCCTTCCGGGCCCCTGGAGGAAAAAGGACGGAGGCAGGAAGGCTCGTCCTGGCCTCCTCTAGGGCCCTGGGCACTTAGAAGAATTTTCGATTTTTTTCAGAGAACCAGGATTTCGGGCCCCTCGGCGCCCCGGCTCTGCCCCAGGATGGAGCCTCATCCCGGGCATGGTCCCTAGCTACCCGATGGCACCAGTCGGCGGTTCCCCCTGCCTTCCCCGCTCACACAGGGGAAGGGCCAGGGAGCCCAGTGCACTGCCGGGCGAGCGCTCGCCCGCTCTACCCGCCCCGGGAGCCACCGTCCCTGGGCACGGAGGTGGTCCATGGACCCCCGATGGGGACCAGGCACCGGGGGTGGCGCCGCCTTGTGGACGCCGGCGGTATTGCGCCCCGCGGCCACCACAGGCCTACGCAGCCTTGTCGATCGGCTCTTTTGCCACAGCAGGCAGGACTCTGTCC
>NW_028155721.1:10000-66159 GCF_963454915.1 Gymnoscopelus microlampas | reverse complement strand
ACCCACTTTCTTAAAAATATCATGGGTCTAAATAGCCTTTTCAGGCTGAGAAAAGCACTTTGGTGACATTTGCTTGTAACTTGTTCCCAGTACATTCTGAGTGGCTGGTGACTGTGTGTTGTACCTAAAAGTGCCCAAATAGAATCCCAATGCACTATACATGGGCCCAAATGCCTTCCTTATGACAAAACTGACACTCATTTTCTTAAAAAAATCATTGGTCAAAATAGCCTTTTCAGGCTGAGAGAAGCACTTTGGTGACGTTTAACTGTAACTTGTTCCCAGTACAGTCTAAGTGGCTGCTGACTGTGTGACTTGGCTAAAAGTGGCCAAATAGAAGCCCAATCCACAATACATGAGCCTAAAGGCCTTCCTTATGAGTAAACTGACACCCACTTTCTTAAAAAATATCATGGGTCTAAATAGCCTTTTCAGGCTGAGAGAAGCACTTTGGTGACATTTGGCTGTAACTTGTTCCCAGTACATTCTGAGTGGCTGGTGACTGTGTGTTGGACCTAAAAGTGCCCAAATAGAATCCCAATGCACTATACATGGGCCCAAATGCCTTCCTTATGACAAAACTGACACTCATTTTCTTAAGAAAATCATTGGTCAAAATAGCCTTTTCAGGCTGAGAGAAGCACTTTGGTGACGTTTCACTGTAACTTGTTCCCGGTAACGTTTCACTGTAACTTGTTCCCAGTACAGTCTAAGTGGCTGCTGACTGTGTGACTTGGTTAAAAGTGGCCAAATAGAAGCCCAATCCACAATACATGAGCCCAAAGGCCTTCCTTATGACTAAACTGACACCCACTTTCTTAAAAATATCATGGGTCTAAATAGCCTTTTCAGGCTGAGAAAAAGACTTTGGTGACATTTGGCTGTAACTTGTTCCCAGTACATTCTGAGTGGCTGGTGACTGTGTGTTGTACCTAAAATTGCCGAAATAGAATCCCAATGCACTCTACATGGGCCCAAATGCCTTCCTTATGACAAAACTGACACTCATTTTCATTAAAAAATCATTGGTCAAATGTGTGTTGTACCTAAAAGTGCCCAAATAGAATCCCAATGCACTCTAAATGGGCCCAAATGCCTTCCTTATGACAAAACTGACACTCATTTTCTTAAAAAAATCATTGGTCAAAATAGCCTTTTCAGGCTGAGAGAAGCACTTTGGTGACGTTTCACTGTAACTTGTTCCCAGTACAGTCTAAGTGGCTGCTGACTGTGTGACTTGGTTAAAAGTGGCCAAATAGATTCCCAATGCACTAAACATGGGCCCAAATGCCTTCCTTATGACTAAACTGACACCCACTTTCTTAAAAATATCATGGGTCTAAATAGCCTTTTCAGGCTGAGAGAAGCACTTTGGTGACTTTTGGCTGTAACTTGTTCCCAGTACATTCTGAGTGGCTGGTGACTGTGTGTTGTACCTAAAAGTGCCCAAATAGATTCCCAATGCACTATACATGGGCCCAAATGCCTTCCTTATGACAAAACTGACACTCATTTTCTTTAAAAAAATCAGTGGTCAAAATAGCCTTTTCAGGCTGAGAGAAGCACTTTGGTGACGTTTAACTGTAACTTGTTCCCAGTACAGTCTAAGTGGCTGCTGACTGTGTGACTTGATTAAAAGTGGCCAAATAGAAGCCCAATCCACAATACATGAGCCTAAAGGCCTTCCTTATGAGTAAACTGACACCCACTTTCTTAAAAAATATCATGGGTCTAAATAGCCTTTTCAGGCTGAGAGAAGCACTTTGGTGACATTTGGCTGTAACTTGTTCCCAGTACATTCTGAGTGGCTGGTGACTGTGTGTTGGACCTAAAAGTGCCCAAATAGAATCCCAATGCACTATACATGGGCCCAAATGCCTTCCTTATGACAAAACTGACACTCATTTTCTTAAGAAAATCATTGGTCAAAATAGCCTTTTCAGGCTGAGAGAAGCACTTTGGTGACGTTTCACTGTAACTTGTTCCCGGTAACGTTTCACTGTAACTTGTTCCCAGTACAGTCTAAGTGGCTGCTGACTGTGTGACTTGGCTAAAAGTGGCCAAATAGAAGCCCAATCCACAATACATGAGCCCAAAGGCCTTCCTTATGACTAAACTGACACCCACTTTCTTAAAAATATCATTGGTCTAAATAGCCTTTCCAGGCTGAGTGAAGCACTTCGGTGACATTTGGCTGTAACTTGTTCCCAGTACATTCTGAGTGGCTGGTGACTGTGTGTTGTACCTAAAAGTGCCCAACAAGAATCCCAATGCACTATACATGGGCCCAAATGCCTTCCTTATGACAAAACTGACACTCATTTTCTTAAAAAAATCATTGGTCAAAATAGCCTTTTCAGGCTGAGAGAAGCACTTTGGTGACGTTTCATTGTAACTTGTTCCCGGTAACGTTTCACTGTAACTTGTTCCCAGTACAGTCTAAGTGGCTGCTGACTGTGTGACTTGGTTAAAAGTGGCCAAATAGAAGCCCAATCCACAATACATGAGCCCAAAGGCCTTCCTTATGACTAAACTGACACCCACTTTCTTAAAAATATCATGGGTCTAAATAGCCTTTTCAGGCTGAGAAAAGCACTTTGGTGACATTTGGCTGTAACTTGTTCCCAGTACATTCTGAGTGGCTGGTGACTGTGTGTTGTACCTAAAATTGCCGAAATAGAATCCCAATGCACTCTACATGGGCCCAAATGCCTTCCTTATGACAAAACTGACACTCATTTTCTTAAAAAAATCATTGGTCAAAATAGCCTTTTCAGGCTGAGAGAAGCACTTTGGTGACGTTTCACTGTAACTTGTTCCCAGTACAGTCTAAGTGGCTGCTGACTGTGTGACTTGGCTAAAAGTGGCCAAATAGAAGCCCAATCCACAATACATGATCCCAAAGGCCTTCCTTATGACTAAACTGACACCCACTTTCTTAAAAATATCATGGGTCTAAATAGCCTTTTCAGGCTGAGTGAAGCACTTTGGTGACATTTGGCTGTAACTTGTTCCCAGTACATTCTGAGTGGCTGGTGACTGTGTGTTGTACCTATAAGTGCCCAAATAGAATCCCAATGCACTATACATGGGCCCAAATGCCTTCCTTATGACAAAACTGACACTTATTTTCTTAAAAAGATCATTGGTCAA
Organism: Gymnoscopelus microlampas; assembly: GCF_963454915.1. Taxonomy (NCBI): domain Eukaryota; kingdom Metazoa; phylum Chordata; class Actinopteri; order Myctophiformes; family Myctophidae; genus Gymnoscopelus; species Gymnoscopelus microlampas. The sequence continues at coordinate 63,006 of NW_028155721.1, read as the reverse complement.
AATAGCCTTTTCAGGCTGAGAGAAGCACTTTGGTGACGTTTAACTGTAACTTGTTCCCAGTACAGTCTAAGTGGCTGCTGACTGTGTGACTTGGCTAAAAGTGGCCAAATAGAAGCCCAATCCACAATACATGAGCCCAAAGGCCTTCCTTATGACTAAACTGACACCCACTTTCTTAAAAATATCATTGGTCTAAATAGCCTTTCCAGGCTTAGTGAAGCACTTTGGTGACATTTGGCTGTAACTTGTTCCCAGTACATTCTGAGTGGCTGGTGACTGTGTGTTGTACCTAAAAGTGCCCAACAAGAATCCCAATGCACTATACATGGGCCCAAATGCCTTCCTTATGACAAAACTGACACTCATTTTCTTAAAAAGATCATTGGTCAAAATAGCCTTTTCAGGCTGAGAGAAGCACTTTGGTGACGTTTCACTGTAACTTGTTCCCAGTACAGTCTAAGTGGCTGCTGACTGTGTGACTTGGCTAAAAGTGGCCAAATAGAAGCCCAATCCACAATACATGAGGCCAAAGGCCTTCCTTATGACTAAACTGACAACCACTTTCTTAAAAATATCATGGGTCTAAATAGCCTTTTCAGGCTGAGAGAAGCACTTTGGTGACATTTAGCTGTAACTTGTTCCCAGTACATTCTGAGTGGCTGGTGACTGTGTGTTGTACCTAAAAGTGCCCAAATAGAATCCCAATGCACTCTACATGGGCCCAAATGCCTTCCTTATGACAAAACTGACACTCATTTTCTTAAAAAAAATCATTGGTCAAAATAGCCTTTTCAGGCTGAGAGAAGCACTTTGGTGACGTTTAACTGTAACTTGTTCCCAGTACAGTCTAAGTGGCTGCTGACTGTGTGACTTGGTTAAAAGTGGCCAAATAGAAGCCCAATCCACAATACATGAGCCTAAAGGCCTTCCTTATGAGTAAACTGACACCCACTTTCTTAAAAAATATCATGGGTCTAAATAGCCTTTTCAGGCTGAGAGAAGCACTTTGGTGACATTTGGCTGTAACTTGTTCCCAGTACATTCTGAGTGGCTGGTGACTGTGTGTTGGACCTAAAAGTGCCCAAATAGAATCCCAATGCACTATACATGGGCCCAAATGCCTTCCTTATGACAAAACTGACACTCATTTTCTTAAGAAAATCATTGGTCAAAATAGCCTTTTCAGGCTGAGAGAAGCACTTTGGTGACGTTTCACTGTAACTTGTTCCCGGTAACGTTTCACTGTAACTTGTTCCCAGTACAGTCTAAGTGGCTGCTGACTGTGTGACTTGGTTAAAAGTGGCCAAATAGAAGCCCAATCCACAATACATGAGCCCAAAGGCCTTCCTTATGACTAAACTGACACCCACTTTCTTAAAAATATCATGGGTCTAAATAGCCTTTTCAGGCTGAGAAAAGCACTTTGGTGACATTTGGCTGTAACTTGTTCCCAGTACATTCTGAGTGGCTGGTGACTGTGTGTTGTACCTAAAATTGCCGAAATAGAATCCCAATGCACTCTACATGGGCCCAAATGCCTTCCTTATGACAAAACTGACACTCATTTTCTTAAAAAAATCATTGGTCAAAATAGCCTTTTCAGGCTGAGAGAAGCACTTTGGTGACGTTTCACTGTAACTTGTTCCCAGTACAGTCTAAGTGGCTGCTGACTGTGTGACTTGGTTAAAAGTGGCCAAATAGAAGCCCAATCCACAATACATGAGCCCAAAGGCCTTCCTTATGACTAAACTGACACCCACTTTCTTAAAAATATCATGGGTCTAAATAGCCTTTTCAGGCTGAGAGAAGCACTTTGGTGACTTTTGGCTGTAACTTGTTCCCAGTACATTCTGAGTGGCTGGTGACTGTGTGTTGTACCTAAAAGTGCCCAAATAGATTCCCAATGCACTATACATGGGCCCAAATGCCTTCCTTATGACAAAACTGACACTCATTTTCTTTAAAAAAATCATTGGTCAAAATAGCCTTTTCAGGCTGAGAGAAGCACTTTGGTGACGTTTAACTGTAACTTGTTCCCAGTACAGTCTAAGTGGCTGCTGACTGTGTGACTTGGCTAAAAGTGGCCAAATAGAAGCCCAATCCACAATACATGAGCCCAAAGGCCTTCCTTATGACTAAACTGACACCCACTTTCTTAAAAATATCATTGGTCTAAATAGCCTTTCCAGGCTTAGTGAAGCACTTTGGTGACATTTGGCTGTAACTTGTTCCCAGTACATTCTGAGTGGCTGGTGACTGTGTGTTGTACCTAAAAGTGCCCAACAAGAATCCCAATGCACTATACATGGGCCCAAATGCCTTCCTTATGACAAAACTGACACTCATTTTCTTAAAAAAATCATTGGTCAAAATAGCCTTTTCAGGCTGAGAGAAGCACTTTGGTGACGTTTCACTGTAACTTGTTCCCGGTAACGTTTCACTGTAACTTGTTCCCAGTACAGTCTAAGTGGCTGCTGACTGTGTGACTTGGTTAAAAGTGGCCAAATAGAAGCCCAATCCACAATACATGAGCAAAGGCCTTCCTTATGACTAAACTGACACCCACTTTCTTAAAAATATCATGGGTCTAAATAGCCTTTTCAGGCTGAGAGAAGCACTTTGGTGACTTTTGGCTGTAACTTGTTCCCAGTACATTCTGAGTGGCTGGTGACTGTGTGTTGTACCTAAAAGTGCCCAAATAGATTCCCAATGCACTATACATGGGCCCAAATGCCTTCCTTATGACAAAACTGACACTCATTTTCTTTAAAAAAATCATTGGTCAAAATAGCCTTTTCAGGCTGAGAGAAGCACTTTGGTGACGTTTAACTGTAACTTGTTTCAAGTACAGTCTAAGTGGCTGCTGACTGTGTGACTTGGCTAAAAGTGGCCAAATAGAAGCCCAATCCACAATACATGATCCCAAAGGCCTTCCTTATGACTAAACTGACACCCACTTTCTTAAAAATATCATGGGTCTAAATAGCCTTTTCAGGCTGAGTGAAGCACTTTGGTGACATTTGGCTGTAACTTGTTCCCAGTACATTCTGAGTGGCTGGTGACTGTGTGTTGTACCTAAAAGTGCCCAAATAGAATCCCAATGCACTATACATGGGCCCAAATGCCTTCCTTATGACAAAACTGACACTTATTTTCTTAAAAAGATCATTGGTCAAAATAGCCTTTTCAGGCTGAGAGAAGCACTTTGGTGACGTTTAACTGTAACTTGTTCCCAGTACAGTCTAAGTGGCTGCTGACTGTGTGACTTGGCTAAAAGTGGCCAAATAGAAGCCCAATCCACAATACATGAGCCCAAAGGCCTTCCTTATGACTAAACTGACACCCACTTTCTTAAAAATATCATGGGTCTAAATAGCCTTTCCAGGCTGAGTGAAGCACTTTGGTGACATTTGGCTGTAACTTGTTCCCAGTACATTCTGAGTGGCTGGTGACTGTGTGTTGTACCTAAAAGTGCCCAACAAGAATCCCAATGCACTATACATGGGCCCAAATGCCTTCCTTATGACAAAACTGACACTCATTTTCTAAAAAAAATCATTGGTCAAAATAGCCTTTTCAGGCTGAGAGAAGCACTTTGGTGACGTTTCACTGTAACTTGTTCCAAGTACAGTCTAGGTGGCTGCTGACTGTGTGACTTGGCTAAAAGTGGCCAAATAGAAGCCCAATCCACAATACATGATCCCAAAGGCCTTCCTTATGACTAAACTGACACCCACTTTCTTAAAAATATCATGGGTCTAAATAGCCTTTTCAGGCTGAGTGAAGCACTTTGGTGACATTTGGCTGTAACTTGTTCCCAGTACATTCTGAGTGGCTGGTGACTGTGTGTTGTACCTAAAAGTGCCCAAATAGAATCCCAATGCACTATACATGGGCCCAAATGCCTTCCTTATGACAAAACTGACACTTATTTTCTTAAAAAGATCATTGGTCAAAATAGCCTTTTCAGGCTGAGAGAAGCACTTTGGTGACGTTTAACTGTAACTTGTTCCCAGTACAGTCTAAGTGGCTGCTGACTGTGTGACTTGGCTAAAAGTGGCCAAATAGAAGCCCAATCCACAATACATGAGCCCAAAGGCCTTCCTTATGACTAAACTGACACCCACTTTCTTAAAAATATCATTGGTCTAAATAGCCTTTCCAGGCTGAGTGAAGCACTTTGGTGACATTTGGCTGTAACTTGTTCCCAGTACATTCTGAGTGGCTGGTGACTGTGTGTTGTACCTAAAAGTGCCCAACAAGAATCCCAATGCACTATACATGGGCCCAAATGCCTTCCTTATGACAAAACTGACACTCATTTTCTTAAAAAAATCATTGGTCAAAATAGCCTTTTCAGGCTGAGAGAAGCACTTTGGTGACGTTTCACTGTAACTTGTTCCCGGTAACGTTTCACTGTAACTTGTTCCCAGTACAGTCTAAGTGGCTGCTGACTGTGTGACTTGGTTAAAAGTGGCCAAATAGAAGCCCAATCCACAATACATGAGCCCAAAGGCCTTCCTTATGACTAAACTGACACCCACTTTCTTAACTCATTCACTGCCAGAATTATTTCTGGCGCGTTTGAACACTGCCATATTTTTCATTGAAAAAAAAAAAGTACTCAGGAGCCGAGATACAGAATTTTTAAGTTTTAAGTTAACAAGGAAGTGGATGGGAGTCTATATCTTCGAAAAATCATATCTCCTTGGTCTTTGGGTCAAAAAAAAAAAAAAAAATCTAAAAAAAAAAAAAAAAAAAAAAAATATATATTTTTTATTTTTTTTATTTTTTAAAAAGTCGTTTTAGTCGTTCTAGGCAGGCATGGCTTATGGACAGAAGTCGTTTTAGTCGTTCTAGGCAGGGAATGAGTTAAAAATATCATGGGTCTAAATAGCCTTTTCAGGCTGAGAAAAGCACTTTGGTGACATTTGGCTGTAACTTGTTCCCAGTACATTCTGAGTGGCTGGTGACTGTGTGTTGTACCTAAAAGTGCCCAACAAGAATCCCAATGCACTATACATGGGCCCAAATGCCTTCCTTATGACAAAACTGACACTCATTTTCTTAAAAAAATCATTGGTCAAAATAGCCTTTTCAGGCTGAGAGAAGCACTTTGGTGACGTTTCACTGTAACTTGTTCCCGGTAACGTTTCACTGTAACTTGTTCCCAGTACAGTCTAAGTGGCTGCTGACTGTGTGACTTGGTTAAAAGTGGCCAAATAGAAGCCCAATCCACAATACATGAGCCCAAAGGCCTTCCTTATGACTAAACTGACACCCACTTTCTTAAAAATATCATGGGTCTAAATAGCCTTTTAAGGCTGAGAAAAGCACTTTGGTGACATTTGCTTGTAACTTGTTCCCAGTACATTCTGAGTGGCTGGTGACTGTGTGTTGTACCTAAAAGTGCCCAAATAGAATCCCAATGCACTATACATGGGCCCAAATGCCTTCCTTATGACAAAACTGACACTCATTTTCTTAAAAAAATCATTGGTCAAAATAGCCTTTTCAGGCTGAGAGAAGCACTTTGGTGACGTTTAACTGTAACTTGTTCCCAGTACAGTCTAAGTGGCTGCTGACTGTGTGACTTGGCTAAAAGTGGCCAAATAGAAGCCCAATCCACAATACATGAGCCTAAAGGCCTTCCTTATGAGTAAACTGACACCCACTTTCTTAAAAAATATCATGGGTCTAAATAGCCTTTTCAGGCTGAGAGAAGCACTTTGGTGACATTTGGCTGTAACTTGTTCCCAGTACATTCTGAGTGGCTGGTGACTGTGTGTTGTACCTAAAAGTGCCCAACAAGAATCCCAATGCACTATACATGGGCCCAAATGCCTTCCTTATGACAAAACTGACACTCATTTTCTTAAGAAAATCATTGGTCAAAATAGCCTTTTCAGGCTGAGAGAAGCACTTTGGTGACGTTTCACTGTAACTTGTTCCCGGTAACGTTTCACTGTAACTTGTTCCCAGTACAGTCTAAGTGGCTGCTGACTGTGTGACTTGGTTAAAAGTGGCCAAATAGAAGCCCAATCCACAATACATGAGCCCAAAGGCCTTCCTTATGACTAAACTGACACCCACTTTCTTAAAAATATCATGGGTCTAAATAGCCTTTTCAGGCTGAGAAAAGCACTTTGGTGACATTTGGCTGTAACTTGTTCCCAGTACATTCTGAGTGGCTGGTGACTGTGTGTTGTACCTAAAATTGCCGAAATAGAATCCCAATGCACTCTACATGGGCCCAAATGCCTTCCTTATGACAAAACTGACACTCATTTTCATTAAAAAATCATTGGTCAAATGTGTGTTGTACCTAAAAGTGCCCAAATAGAATCCCAATGCACTCTAAATGGGCCCAAATGCCTTCCTTATGACAAAACTGACACTCATTTTCTTAAAAAAATCATTGGTCAAAATAGCCTTTTCAGGCTGAGAGAAGCACTTTGGTGACGTTTCACTGTAACTTGTTCCCAGTACAGTCTAAGTGGCTGCTGACTGTGTGACTTGGTTAAAAGTGGCCAAATAGATTCCCAATGCACTAAACATGGGCCCAAATGCCTTCCTTATGACTAAACTGACACCCACTTTCTTAAAAATATCATGGGTCTAAATAGCCTTTTCAGGCTGAGAGAAGCACTTTGGTGACTTTTGGCTGTAACTTGTTCCCAGTACATTCTGAGTGGCTGGTGACTGTGTGTTGTACCTAAAAGTGCCCAAATAGATTCCCAATGCACTATACATGGGCCCAAATGCCTTCCTTATGACAAAACTGACACTCATTTTCTTTAAAAAAATCAGTGGTCAAAATAGCCTTTTCAGGCTGAGAGAAGCACTTTGGTGACGTTTAACTGTAACTTGTTCCCAGTACAGTCTAAGTGGCTGCTGACTGTGTGACTTGATTAAAAGTGGCCAAATAGAAGCCCAATCCACAATACATGAGCCTAAAGGCCTTCCTTATGAGTAAACTGACACCCACTTTCTTAAAAAATATCATGGGTCTAAATAGCCTTTTCAGGCTGAGAGAAGCACTTTGGTGACATTTGGCTGTAACTTGTTCCCAGTACATTCTGAGTGGCTGGTGACTGTGTGTTGGACCTAAAAGTGCCCAAATAGAATCCCAATGCACTATACATGGGCCCAAATGCCTTCCTTATGACAAAACTGACACTCATTTTCTTAAGAAAATCATTGGTCAAAATAGCCTTTTCAGGCTGAGAGAAGCACTTTGGTGACGTTTCACTGTAACTTGTTCCCGGTAACGTTTCACTGTAACTTGTTCCCAGTACAGTCTAAGTGGCTGCTGACTGTGTGACTTGGCTAAAAGTGGCCAAATAGAAGCCCAATCCACAATACATGAGCCCAAAGGCCTTCCTTATGACTAAACTGACACCCACTTTCTTAAAAATATCATTGGTCTAAATAGCCTTTCCAGGCTGAGTGAAGCACTTCGGTGACATTTGGCTGTAACTTGTTCCCAGTACATTCTGAGTGGCTGGTGACTGTGTGTTGTACCTAAAAGTGCCCAACAAGAATCCCAATGCACTATACATGGGCCCAAATGCCTTCCTTATGACAAAACTGACACTCATTTTCTTAAAAAAAATCATTGGTCAAAATAGCCTTTTCAGGCTGAGAGAAGCACTTTGGTGACGTTTCACTGTAACTTGTTCCCGGTAACGTTTCACTGTAACTTGTTCCCAGTACAGTCTAAGTGGCTGCTGACTGTGTGACTTGGTTAAAAGTGGCCAAATAGAAGCCCAATGCACTATACATGGGCCCAAATGCCTTCCTTATGACAAAACTGACACTTATTTTCTTAAAAAGATCATTGGTCAAAATAGCCTTTTCAGGCTGAGAGAAGCACTTTGGTGACGTTTCACTGTAACTTGTTCCCAGTACAGTCTAAGTGGCTGCTGACTGTTTGACTTGGTTAAAAGTGGCCAAATAGATTCCCAATGCACTAAACATGGGCCCAAATGCCTTCCTTATGACTAAACTGACACCCACTTTCTTAAAAATATCATGGGTCTAAATAGCCTTTTCAGGCTGAGAGAAGCACTTTGGTGACTTTTGGCTGTAACTTGTTCCCAGTACATTCTGAGTGGCTGGTGACTGTGTGTTGTACCTAAAAGTGCCCAAATAGATTCCCAATGCACTATACATGGGCCCAAATGCCTTCCTTATGACAAAACTGACACTCATTTTCTTTAAAAAAATCATTGGTCAAAATAGCCTTTTCAGGCTGAGAGAAGCACTTTGGTGACGTTTAACTGTAACTTGTTCCCAGTACAGTCTAAGTGGCTGCTGACTGTGAGACTTGATTAAAAGTGGCCAAATAGAAGCCCAATCCACAATACATGAGCCTAAAGGCCTTCCTTATGAGTAAACTGACACCCACTTTCTTAAAAAATATCATGGGTCTAAATAGCCTTTTCAGGCTGAGAGAAGCACTTTGGTGACATTTGGCTGTAACTTGTTCCCAGTACATTCTGAGTGGCTGGTGACTGTGTGTTGGACCTAAAAGTGCCCAAATAGAATCCCAATGCACTATACATGGGCCCAAATGCCTTCCTTATGACAAAACTGACACTCATTTTCTTAAGAAAATCATTGGTCAAAATAGCCTTTTCAGGCTGAGAGAAGCACTTTGGTGACGTTTCACTGTAACTTGTTCCCGGTAACGTTTCACTGTAACTTGTTCCCAGTACAGTCTAAGTGGCTGCTGACTGTGTGACATGGCTAAAAGTGGCCAAATAGAAGCCCAATCCACAATGCATGAGCCCAAAGGCCTTCCTTATGACTAAACTGACACCCACTTTCTTAAAAATATCATTGGTCTAAATAGCCTTTCCAGGCTGAGTGAAGCACTTTGGTGACATTTGGCTGTAACTTGTTCCCAGTACATTCTGAGTGGCTGGTGACTGTGTGTTGTACCTAAAAGTGCCCAACAAGAATCCCAATGCACTATACATGGGCCCAAATGCCTTCCTTATGACAAAACTGACACTCATTTTCTTAAAAAAATCATTGGTCAAAATAGCCTTTTCAGGCTGAGAGAAGCACTTTGGTGACGTTTCACTGTAACTTGTTCCCGGTAACGTTTCACTGTAACTTGTTCCCAGTACAGTCTAAGTGGCTGCTGACTGTGTGACTTGGTTAAAAGTGGCCAAATAGAAGCCCAATCCACAATACATGAGCCCAAAGGCCTTCCTTATGACTAAACTGACACCCACTTTCTTAAAAATATCATGGGTCTAAATAGCCTTTTCAGGCTGAGAAAAGCACTTTGGTGACATTTGGCTGTAACTTGTTCCCAGTACATTCTGAGTGGCTGGTGACTGTGTGTTGTACCTAAAATTGCCGAAATAGAATCCCAATGCACTCTACATGGGCCCAAATGCCTTCCTTATGACAAAACTGACACTCATTTTCATTAAAAAATCATTGGTCAAATGTGTGTTGTACCTAAAAGTGCCCAAATAGAATCCCAATGCACTCTAAATGGGCCCAAATGCCTTCCTTATGACAAAACTGACACTCATTTTCTTAAAAAAATCATTGGTCAAAATAGCCTTTTCAGGCTGAGAGAAGCACTTTGGTGACGTTTCACTGTAACTTGTTCCCAGTACAGTCTAAGTGGCTGCTGACTGTGTGACTTGGTTAAAAGTGGCCAAATAGATTCCCAATGCACTAAACATGGGCCCAAATGCCTTCCTTATGACTAAACTGACACCCACTTTCTTAAAAATATCATGGGTCTAAATAGCCTTTTCAGGCTGAGAGAAGCACTTTGGTGACTTTTGGCTGTAACTTGTTCCCAGTACATTCTGAGTGGCTGGTGACTGTGTGTTGTACCTAAAAGTGCCCAAATAGATTCCCAATGCACTATACATGGGCCCAAATGCCTTCCTTATGACAAAACTGACACTCATTTTCTTTAAAAAAATCAGTGGTCAAAATAGCCTTTTCAGGCTGAGAGAAGCACTTTGGTGACGTTTAACTGTAACTTGTTCCCAGTACAGTCTAAGTGGCTGCTGACTGTGTGACTTGATTAAAAGTGGCCAAATAGAAGCCCAATCCACAATACATGAGCCTAAAGGCCTTCCTTATGAGTAAACTGACACCCACTTTCTTAAAAAATATCATGGGTCTAAATAGCCTTTTCAGGCTGAGAGAAGCACTTTGGTGACATTTGGCTGTAACTTGTTCCCAGTACATTCTGAGTGGCTGGTGACTGTGTGTTGGACCTAAAAGTGCCCAAATAGAATCCCAATGCACTATACATGGGCCCAAATGCCTTCCTTATGACAAAACTGACACTCATTTTCTTAAGAAAATCATTGGTCAAAATAGCCTTTTCAGGCTGAGAGAAGCACTTTGGTGACGTTTCACTGTAACTTGTTCCCGGTAACGTTTCACTGTAACTTGTTCCCAGTACAGTCTAAGTGGCTGCTGACTGTGTGACTTGGCTAAAAGTGGCCAAATAGAAGCCCAATCCACAATACATGAGCCCAAAGGCCTTCCTTATGACTAAACTGACACCCACTTTCTTAAAAATATCATTGGTCTAAATAGCCTTTCCAGGCTGAGTGAAGCACTTCGGTGACATTTGGCTGTAACTTGTTCCCAGTACATTCTGAGTGGCTGGTGACTGTGTGTTGTACCTAAAAGTGCCCAACAAGAATCCCAATGCACTATACATGGGCCCAAATGCCTTCCTTATGACAAAACTGACACTCATTTTCTTAAAAAAATCATTGGTCAAAATAGCCTTTTCAGGCTGAGAGAAGCACTTTGGTGACGTTTCACTGTAACTTGTTCCCGGTAACGTTTCACTGTAACTTGTTCCCAGTACAGTCTAAGTGGCTGCTGACTGTGTGACTTGGTTAAAAGTGGCCAAATAGAAGCCCAATGCACTATACATGGGCCCAAATGCCTTCCTTATGACAAAACTGACACTTATTTTCTTAAAAAGATCATTGGTCAAAATAGCCTTTTCAGGCTGAGAGAAGCACTTTGGTGACGTTTCACTGTAACTTGTTCCCAGTACAGTCTAAGTGGCTGCTGACTGTGTGACTTGGTTAAAAGTGGCCAAATAGATTCCCAATGCACTAAACATGGGCCCAAATGCCTTCCTTATGACTAAACTGACACCCACTTTCTTAAAAATATCATGGGTCTAAATAGCCTTTTCAGGCTGAGAGAAGCACTTTGGTGACTTTTGGCTGTAACTTGTTCCCAGTACATTCTGAGTGGCTGGTGACTGTGTGTTGTACCTAAAAGTGCCCAAATAGATTCCCAATGCACTATACATGGGCCCAAATGCCTTCCTTATGACAAAACTGACACTCATTTTCTTTAAAAAAATCATTGGTCAAAATAGCCTTTTCAGGCTGAGAGAAGCACTTTGGTGACGTTTAACTGTAACTTGTTCCCAGTACAGTCTAAGTGGCTGCTGACTGTGAGACTTGATTAAAAGTGGCCAAATAGAAGCCCAATCCACAATACATGAGCCTAAAGGCCTTCCTTATGAGTAAACTGACACCCACTTTCTTAAAAAATATCATGGGTCTAAATAGCCTTTTCAGGCTGAGAGAAGCACTTTGGTGACATTTGGCTGTAACTTGTTCCCAGTACATTCTGAGTGGCTGGTGACTGTGTGTTGGACCTAAAAGTGCCCAAATAGAATCCCAATGCACTATACATGGGCCCAAATGCCTTCCTTATGACAAAACTGACACTCATTTTCTTAAGAAAATCATTGGTCAAAATAGCCTTTTCAGGCTGAGAGAAGCACTTTGGTGACGTTTCACTGTAACTTGTTCCCGGTAACGTTTCACTGTAACTTGTTCCCAGTACAGTCTAAGTGGCTGCTGACTGTGTGACATGGCTAAAAGTGGCCAAATAGAAGCCCAATCCACAATGCATGAGCCCAAAGGCCTTCCTTATGACTAAACTGACACCCACTTTCTTAAAAATATCATTGGTCTAAATAGCCTTTCCAGGCTGAGTGAAGCACTTTGGTGACATTTGGCTGTAACTTGTTCCCAGTACATTCTGAGTGGCTGGTGACTGTGTGTTGTACCTAAAAGTGCCCAACAAGAATCCCAATGCACTATACATGGGCCCAAATGCCTTCCTTATGACAAAACTGACACTCATTTTCTTAAAAAAATCATTGGTCAAAATAGCCTTTTCAGGCTGAGAGAAGCACTTTGGTGACGTTTCACTGTAACTTGTTCCCGGTAACGTTTCACTGTAACTTGTTCCCAGTACAGTCTAAGTGGCTGCTGACTGTGTGACTTGGTTAAAAGTGGCCAAATAGAAGCCCAATCCACAATACATGAGCCCAAAGGCCTTCCTTATGACTAAACTGACACCCACTTTCTTAAAAATATCATGGGTCTAAATAGCCTTTTCAGGCTGAGAAAAGCACTTTGGTGACATTTGGCTGTAACTTGTTCCCAGTACATTCTGAGTGGCTGGTGACTGTGTGTTGTACCTAAAATTGCCGAAATAGAATCCCAATGCACTCTACATGGGCCCAAATGCCTTCCTTATGACAAAACTGACACTCATTTTCATTAAAAAATCATTGGTCAAATGTGTGTTGTACCTAAAAGTGCCCAAATAGAATCCCAATGCACTCTAAATGGGCCCAAATGCCTTCCTTATGACAAAACTGACACTCATTTTCTTAAAAAAATCATTGGTCAAAATAGCCTTTTCAGGCTGAGAGAAGCACTTTGGTGACGTTTCACTGTAACTTGTTCCCAGTACAGTCTAAGTGGCTGCTGACTGTGTGACTTGGTTAAAAGTGGCCAAATAGATTCCCAATGCACTAAACATGGGCCCAAATGCCTTCCTTATGACTAAACTGACACCCACTTTCTTAAAAATATCATGGGTCTAAATAGCCTTTTCAGGCTGAGAGAAGCACTTTGGTGACTTTTGGCTGTAACTTGTTCCCAGTACATTCTGAGTGGCTGGTGACTGTGTGTTGTACCTAAAAGTGCCCAAATAGATTCCCAATGCACTATACATGGGCCCAAATGCCTTCCTTATGACAAAACTGACACTCATTTTCTTTAAAAAAAATCAGTGGTCAAAATAGCCTTTTCAGGCTGAGAGAAGCACTTTGGTGACGTTTAACTGTAACTTGTTCCCAGTACAGTCTAAGTGGCTGCTGACTGTGTGACTTGATTAAAAGTGGCCAAATAGAAGCCCAATCCACAATACATGAGCCTAAAGGCCTTCCTTATGAGTAAACTGACACCCACTTTCTTAAAAAATATCATGGGTCTAAATAGCCTTTTCAGGCTGAGAGAAGCACTTTGGTGACATTTGGCTGTAACTTGTTCCCAGTACATTCTGAGTGGCTGGTGACTGTGTGTTGGACCTAAAAGTGCCCAAATAGAATCCCAATGCACTATACATGGGCCCAAATGCCTTCCTTATGACAAAACTGACACTCATTTTCTTAAGAAAATCATTGGTCAAAATAGCCTTTTCAGGCTGAGAGAAGCACTTTGGTGACGTTTCACTGTAACTTGTTCCCGGTAACGTTTCACTGTAACTTGTTCCCAGTACAGTCTAAGTGGCTGCTGACTGTGTGACTTGGCTAAAAGTGGCCAAATAGAAGCCCAATCCACAATACATGAGCCCAAAGGCCTTCCTTATGACTAAACTGACACCCACTTTCTTAAAAATATCATTGGTCTAAATAGCCTTTCCAGGCTGAGTGAAGCACTTCGGTGACATTTGGCTGTAACTTGTTCCCAGTACATTCTGAGTGGCTGGTGACTGTGTGTTGTACCTAAAAGTGCCCAACAAGAATCCCAATGCACTATACATGGGCCCAAATGCCTTCCTTATGACAAAACTGACACTCATTTTCTTAAAAAAATCATTGGTCAAAATAGCCTTTTCAGGCTGAGAGAAGCACTTTGGTGACGTTTCACTGTAACTTGTTCCCGGTAACGTTTCACTGTAACTTGTTCCCAGTACAGTCTAAGTGGCTGCTGACTGTGTGACTTGGTTAAAAGTGGCCAAATAGAAGCCCAATGCACTATACATGGGCCCAAATGCCTTCCTTATGACAAAACTGACACTTATTTTCTTAAAAAGATCATTGGTCAAAATAGCCTTTTCAGGCTGAGAGAAGCACTTTGGTGACGTTTCACTGTAACTTGTTCCCAGTACAGTCTAAGTGGCTGCTGACTGTGTGACTTGGTTAAAAGTGGCCAAATAGATTCCCAATGCACTAAACATGGGCCCAAATGCCTTCCTTATGACTAAACTGACACCCACTTTCTTAAAAATATCATGGGTCTAAATAGCCTTTTCAGGCTGAGAGAAGCACTTTGGTGACTTTTGGCTGTAACTTGTTCCCAGTACATTCTGAGTGGCTGGTGACTGTGTGTTGTACCTAAAAGTGCCCAAATAGATTCCCAATGCACTATACATGGGCCCAAATGCCTTCCTTATGACAAAACTGACACTCATTTTCTTTAAAAAAATCATTGGTCAAAATAGCCTTTTCAGGCTGAGAGAAGCACTTTGGTGACGTTTAACTGTAACTTGTTCCCAGTACAGTCTAAGTGGCTGCTGACTGTGAGACTTGATTAAAAGTGGCCAAATAGAAGCCCAATCCACAATACATGAGCCTAAAGGCCTTCCTTATGAGTAAACTGACACCCACTTTCTTAAAAAATATCATGGGTCTAAATAGCCTTTTCAGGCTGAGAGAAGCACTTTGGTGACATTTGGCTGTAACTTGTTCCCAGTACATTCTGAGTGGCTGGTGACTGTGTGTTGGACCTAAAAGTGCCCAAATAGAATCCCAATGCACTATACATGGGCCCAAATGCCTTCCTTATGACAAAACTGACACTCATTTTCTTAAGAAAATCATTGGTCAAAATAGCCTTTTCAGGCTGAGAGAAGCACTTTGGTGACGTTTCACTGTAACTTGTTCCCGGTAACGTTTCACTGTAACTTGTTCCCAGTACAGTCTAAGTGGCTGCTGACTGTGTGACATGGCTAAAAGTGGCCAAATAGAAGCCCAATCCACAATGCATGAGCCCAAAGGCCTTCCTTATGACTAAACTGACACCCACTTTCTTAAAAATATCATTGGTCTAAATAGCCTTTCCAGGCTGAGTGAAGCACTTTGGTGACATTTGGCTCTAACTTGTTCCCAGTACATTCTGAGTGGCTGGTGACTGTGTGTTGTACCTAAAAGTGCCCAACAAGAATCCCAATGCACTATACATGGGCCCAAATGCCTTCCTTATGACAAAACTGACACTCATTTTCTTAAAAAAATCATTGGTCAAAATAGCCTTTTCAGGCTGAGAGAAGCACTTTGGTGACGTTTCACTGTAACTTGTTCCCGGTAACGTTTCACTGTAACTTGTTCCCAGTACAGTCTAAGTGGCTGCTGACTGTGTGACTTGGTTAAAAGTGGCCAAATAGAAGCCCAATCCACAATACATGAGCCCAAAGGCCTTCCTTATGACTAAACTGACACCCACTTTCTTAAAAATATCATGGGTCTAAATAGCCTTTTCAGGCTGAGAAAAGCACTTTGGTGACATTTGGCTGTAACTTGTTCCCAGTACATTCTGAGTGGCTGGTGACTGTGTGTTGTACCTAAAATTGCCGAAATAGAATCCCAATGCACTCTACATGGGCCCAAATGCCTTCCTTATGACAAAACTGACACTCATTTTCATTAAAAAATCATTGGTCAAATGTGTGTTGTACCTAAAAGTGCCCAAATAGAATCCCAATGCACTCTAAATGGGCCCAAATGCCTTCCTTATGACAAAACTGACACTCATTTTCTTAAAAAAATCATTGGTCAAAATAGCCTTTTCAGGCTGAGAGAAGCACTTTGGTGACGTTTCACTGTAACTTGTTCCCAGTACAGTCTAAGTGGCTGCTGACTGTGTGACTTGGTTAAAAGTGGCCAAATAGATTCCCAATGCACTAAACATGGGCCCAAATGCCTTCCTTATGACTAAACTGACACCCACTTTCTTAAAAATATCATGGGTCTAAATAGCCTTTTCAGGCTGAGAGAAGCACTTTGGTGACTTTTGGCTGTAACTTGTTCCCAGTACATTCTGAGTGGCTGGTGACTGTGTGTTGTACCTAAAAGTGCCCAAATAGATTCCCAATGCACTATACATGGGCCCAAATGCCTTCCTTATGACAAAACTGACACTCATTTTCTTTAAAAAAATCAGTGGTCAAAATAGCCTTTTCAGGCTGAGAGAAGCACTTTGGTGACGTTTAACTGTAACTTGTTCCCAGTACAGTCTAAGTGGCTGCTGACTGTGTGACTTGATTAAAAGTGGCCAAATAGAAGCCCAATCCACAATACATGAGCCTAAAGGCCTTCCTTATGAGTAAACTGACACCCACTTTCTTAAAAAATATCATGGGTCTAAATAGCCTTTTCAGGCTGAGAGAAGCACTTTGGTGACATTTGGCTGTAACTTGTTCCCAGTACATTCTGAGTGGCTGGTGACTGTGTGTTGGACCTAAAAGTGCCCAAATAGAATCCCAATGCACTATACATGGGCCCAAATGCCTTCCTTATGACAAAACTGACACTCATTTTCTTAAGAAAATCATTGGTCAAAATAGCCTTTTCAGGCTGAGAGAAGCACTTTGGTGACGTTTCACTGTAACTTGTTCCCGGTAACGTTTCACTGTAACTTGTTCCCAGTACAGTCTAAGTGGCTGCTGACTGTGTGACTTGGCTAAAAGTGGCCAAATAGAAGCCCAATCCACAATACATGAGCCCAAAGGCCTTCCTTATGACTAAACTGACACCCACTTTCTTAAAAATATCATTGGTCTAAATAGCCTTTCCAGGCTGAGTGAAGCACTTCGGTGACATTTGGCTGTAACTTGTTCCCAGTACATTCTGAGTGGCTGGTGACTGTGTGTTGTACCTAAAAGTGCCCAACAAGAATCCCAATGCACTATACATGGGCCCAAATGCCTTCCTTATGACAAAACTGACACTCATTTTCTTAAAAAAATCATTGGTCAAAATAGCCTTTTCAGGCTGAGAGAAGCACTTTGGTGACGTTTCACTGTAACTTGTTCCCGGTAACGTTTCACTGTAACTTGTTCCCAGTACAGTCTAAGTGGCTGCTGACTGTGTGACTTGGTTAAAAGTGGCCAAATAGAAGCCCAATCCACAATACATGAGCAAAGGCCTTCCTTATGACTAAACTGACACCCACTTTCTTAAAAATATCATGGGTCTAAATAGCCTTTTCAGGCTGAGAGAAGCACTTTGGTGACTTTTGGCTGTAACTTGTTCCCAGTACATTCTGAGTGGCTGGTGACTGTGTGTTGTACCTAAAAGTGCCCAAATAGATTCCCAATGCACTATACATGGGCCCAAATGCCTTCCTTATGACAAAACTGACACTCATTTTCTTTAAAAAAATCATTGGTCAAAATAGCCTTTTCAGGCTGAGAGAAGCACTTTGGTGACGTTTAACTGTAACTTGTTTCAAGTACAGTCTAAGTGGCTGCTGACTGTGTGACTTGGCTAAAAGTGGCCAAATAGAAGCCCAATCCACAATACATGATCCCAAAGGCCTTCCTTATGACTAAACTGACACCCACTTTCTTAAAAATATCATGGGTCTAAATAGCCTTTTCAGGCTGAGTGAAGCACTTTGGTGACATTTGGCTGTAACTTGTTCCCAGTACATTCTGAGTGGCTGGTGACTGTGTGTTGTACCTAAAAGTGCCCAAATAGAATCCCAATGCACTATACATGGGCCCAAATGCCTTCCTTATGACAAAACTGACACTTATTTTCTTAAAAAGATCATTGGTCAAAATAGCCTTTTCAGGCTGAGAGAAGCACTTTGGTGACGTTTAACTGTAACTTGTTCCCAGTACAGTCTAAGTGGCTGCTGACTGTGTGACTTGGCTAAAAGTGGCCAAATAGAAGCCCAATCCACAATACATGAGCCCAAAGGCCTTCCTTATGACTAAACTGACACCCACTTTCTTAAAAATATCATGGGTCTAAATAGCCTTTCCAGGCTGAGTGAAGCACTTTGGTGACATTTGGCTGTAACTTGTTCCCAGTACATTCTGAGTGGCTGGTGACTGTGTGTTGTACCTAAAAGTGCCCAACAAGAATCCCAATGCACTATACATGGGCCCAAATGCCTTCCTTATGACAAAACTGACACTCATTTTCTAAAAAAAATCATTGGTCAAAATAGCCTTTTCAGGCTGAGAGAAGCACTTTGGTGACGTTTCACTGTAACTTGTTCCAAGTACAGTCTAGGTGGCTGCTGACTGTGTGACTTGGCTAAAAGTGGCCAAATAGAAGCCCAATCCACAATACATGATCCCAAAGGCCTTCCTTATGACTAAACTGACACCCACTTTCTTAAAAATATCATGGGTCTAAATAGCCTTTTCAGGCTGAGTGAAGCACTTTGGTGACATTTGGCTGTAACTTGTTCCCAGTACATTCTGAGTGGCTGGTGACTGTGTGTTGTACCTAAAAGTGCCCAAATAGAATCCCAATGCACTATACATGGGCCCAAATGCCTTCCTTATGACAAAACTGACACTTATTTTCTTAAAAAGATCATTGGTCAAAATAGCCTTTTCAGGCTGAGAGAAGCACTTTGGTGACGTTTAACTGTAACTTGTTCCCAGTACAGTCTAAGTGGCTGCTGACTGTGTGACTTGGCTAAAAGTGGCCAAATAGAAGCCCAATCCACAATACATGAGCCCAAAGGCCTTCCTTATGACTAAACTGACACCCACTTTCTTAAAAATATCATTGGTCTAAATAGCCTTTCCAGGCTGAGTGAAGCACTTTGGTGACATTTGGCTGTAACTTGTTCCCAGTACATTCTGAGTGGCTGGTGACTGTGTGTTGTACCTAAAAGTGCCCAACAAGAATCCCAATGCACTATACATGGGCCCAAATGCCTTCCTTATGACAAAACTGACACTCATTTTCTTAAAAAAATCATTGGTCAAAATAGCCTTTTCAGGCTGAGAGAAGCACTTTGGTGACGTTTCACTGTAACTTGTTCCCGGTAACGTTTCACTGTAACTTGTTCCCAGTACAGTCTAAGTGGCTGCTGACTATGTGACTTGGTTAAAAGTGGCCAAATAGAAGCCCAATCCACAATACATGAGCCCAAAGGCCTTCCTTATGACTAAACTGACACCCACTTTCTTAACTCATTCACTGCCAGAATTATTTCTGGCGCGTTTGAACACTGCCATATTTTTCATTGAAAAAAAAAAAGTACTCAGGAGCCGAGATACAGAATTTTTAAGTTTTAAGTTAACAAGGAAGTGGATGGGAGTCTATATCTTCGAAAAATCATATCTCCTTGGTCTTTGGGTCAAAAAAAAAAAAAAAAATCTAAAAAAAAAAAAAAAAAAAAAAAATATATATTTTTTATTTTTTTTATTTTTTAAAAAGTCGTTTTAGTCGTTCTAGGCAGGCATGGCTTATGGACAGAAGTCGTTTTAGTCGTTCTAGGCAGGGAATGAGTTAAAAATATCATGGGTCTAAATAGCCTTTTCAGGCTGAGAAAAGCACTTTGGTGACATTTGGCTGTAACTTGTTCCCAGTACATTCTGAGTGGCTGGTGACTGTGTGTTGTACCTAAAAGTGCCCAACAAGAATCCCAATGCACTATACATGGGCCCAAATGCCTTCCTTATGACAAAACTGACACTCATTTTCTTAAAAAAATCATTGGTCAAAATAGCCTTTTCAGGCTGAGAGAAGCACTTTGGTGACGTTTCACTGTAACTTGTTCCCGGTAACGTTTCACTGTAACTTGTTCCCAGTACAGTCTAAGTGGCTGCTGACTGTGTGACTTGGTTAAAAGTGGCCAAATAGAAGCCCAATCCACAATACATGAGCCCAAAGGCCTTCCTTATGACTAAACTGACACCCACTTTCTTAAAAATATCATGGGTCTAAATAGCCTTTTAAGGCTGAGAAAAGCACTTTGGTGACATTTGCTTGTAACTTGTTCCCAGTACATTCTGAGTGGCTGGTGACTGTGTGTTGTACCTAAAAGTGCCCAAATAGAATCCCAATGCACTATACATGGGCCCAAATGCCTTCCTTATGACAAAACTGACACTCATTTTCTTAAAAAAATCATTGGTCAAAATAGCCTTTTCAGGCTGAGAGAAGCACTTTGGTGACGTTTAACTGTAACTTGTTCCCAGTACAGTCTAAGTGGCTGCTGACTGTGTGACTTGGCTAAAAGTGGCCAAATAGAAGCCCAATCCACAATACATGAGCCTAAAGGCCTTCCTTATGAGTAAACTGACACCCACTTTCTTAAAAAATATCATGGGTCTAAATAGCCTTTTCAGGCTGAGAGAAGCACTTTGGTGACATTTGGCTGTAACTTGTTCCCAGTACATTCTGAGTGGCTGGTGACTGTGTGTTGGACCTAAAAGTGCCCAAATAGAATCCCAATGCACTATACATGGGCCCAAATGCCTTCCTTATGACAAAACTGACACTCATTTTCTTAAGAAAATCATTGGTCAAAATAGCCTTTTCAGGCTGAGAGAAGCACTTTGGTGACGTTTCACTGTAACTTGTTCCCGGTAACGTTTCACTGTAACTTGTTCCCAGTACAGTCTAAGTGGCTGCTGACTGTGTGACTTGGTTAAAAGTGGCCAAATAGAAGCCCAATCCACAATACATGAGCCCAAAGGCCTTCCTTATGACTAAACTGACACCCACTTTCTTAAAAATATCATGGGTCTAAATAGCCTTTTCAGGCTGAGAAAAGCACTTTGGTGACATTTGGCTGTAACTTGTTCCCAGTACATTCTGAGTGGCTGGTGACTGTGTGTTGTACCTAAAATTGCCGAAATAGAATCCCAATGCACTCTACATGGGCCCAAATGCCTTCCTTATGACAAAACTGACACTCATTTTCATTAAAAAATCATTGGTCAAATGTGTGTTGTACCTAAAAGTGCCCAAATAGAATCCCAATGCACTCTAAATGGGCCCAAATGCCTTCCTTATGACAAAACTGACACTCATTTTCTTAAAAAAATCATTGGTCAAAATAGCCTTTTCAGGCTGAGAGAAGCACTTTGGTGACGTTTCACTGTAACTTGTTCCCAGTACAGTCTAAGTGGCTGCTGACTGTGTGACTTGGTTAAAAGTGGCCAAATAGATTCCCAATGCACTAAACATGGGCCCAAATGCCTTCCTTATGACTAAACTGACACCCACTTTCTTAAAAATATCATGGGTCTAAATAGCCTTTTCAGGCTGAGAGAAGCACTTTGGTGACTTTTGGCTGTAACTTGTTCCCAGTACATTCTGAGTGGCTGGTGACTGTGTGTTGTACCTAAAAGTGCCCAAATAGATTCCCAATGCACTATACATGGGCCCAAATGCCTTCCTTATGACAAAACTGACACTCATTTTCTTTAAAAAAATCAGTGGTCAAAATAGCCTTTTCAGGCTGAGAGAAGCACTTTGGTGACGTTTAACTGTAACTTGTTCCCAGTACAGTCTAAGTGGCTGCTGACTGTGTGACTTGATTAAAAGTGGCCAAATAGAAGCCCAATCCACAATACATGAGCCTAAAGGCCTTCCTTATGAGTAAACTGACACCCACTTTCTTAAAAAATATCATGGGTCTAAATAGCCTTTTCAGGCTGAGAGAAGCACTTTGGTGACATTTGGCTGTAACTTGTTCCCAGTACATTCTGAGTGGCTGGTGACTGTGTGTTGGACCTAAAAGTGCCCAAATAGAATCCCAATGCACTATACATGGGCCCAAATGCCTTCCTTATGACAAAACTGACACTCATTTTCTTAAGAAAATCATTGGTCAAAATAGCCTTTTCAGGCTGAGAGAAGCACTTTGGTGACGTTTCACTGTAACTTGTTCCCGGTAACGTTTCACTGTAACTTGTTCCCAGTACAGTCTAAGTGGCTGCTGACTGTGTGACTTGGCTAAAAGTGGCCAAATAGAAGCCCAATCCACAATACATGAGCCCAAAGGCCTTCCTTATGACTAAACTGACACCCACTTTCTTAAAAATATCATTGGTCTAAATAGCCTTTCCAGGCTGAGTGAAGCACTTCGGTGACATTTGGCTGTAACTTGTTCCCAGTACATTCTGAGTGGCTGGTGACTGTGTGTTGTACCTAAAAGTGCCCAACAAGAATCCCAATGCACTATACATGGGCCCAAATGCCTTCCTTATGACAAAACTGACACTCATTTTCTTAAAAAAATCATTGGTCAAAATAGCCTTTTCAGGCTGAGAGAAGCACTTTGGTGACGTTTCACTGTAACTTGTTCCCGGTAACGTTTCACTGTAACTTGTTCCCAGTACAGTCTAAGTGGCTGCTGACTGTGTGACTTGGTTAAAAGTGGCCAAATAGAAGCCCAATGCACTATACATGGGCCCAAATGCCTTCCTTATGACAAAACTGACACTTATTTTCTTAAAAAGATCATTGGTCAAAATAGCCTTTTCAGGCTGAGAGAAGCACTTTGGTGACGTTTCACTGTAACTTGTTCCCAGTACAGTCTAAGTGGCTGCTGACTGTGTGACTTGGTTAAAAGTGGCCAAATAGATTCCCAATGCACTAAACATGGGCCCAAATGCCTTCCTTATGACTAAACTGACACCCACTTTCTTAAAAATATCATGGGTCTAAATAGCCTTTTCAGGCTGAGAGAAGCACTTTGGTGACTTTTGGCTGTAACTTGTTCCCAGTACATTCTGAGTGGCTGGTGACTGTGTGTTGTACCTAAAAGTGCCCAAATAGATTCCCAATGCACTATACATGGGCCCAAATGCCTTCCTTATGACAAAACTGACACTCATTTTCTTTAAAAAAATCATTGGTCAAAATAGCCTTTTCAGGCTGAGAGAAGCACTTTGGTGACGTTTAACTGTAACTTGTTCCCAGTACAGTCTAAGTGGCTGCTGACTGTGAGACTTGATTAAAAGTGGCCAAATAGAAGCCCAATCCACAATACATGAGCCTAAAGGCCTTCCTTATGAGTAAACTGACACCCACTTTCTTAAAAAATATCATGGGTCTAAATAGCCTTTTCAGGCTGAGAGAAGCACTTTGGTGACATTTGGCTGTAACTTGTTCCCAGTACATTCTGAGTGGCTGGTGACTGTGTGTTGGACCTAAAAGTGCCCAAATAGAATCCCAATGCACTATACATGGGCCCAAATGCCTTCCTTATGACAAAACTGACACTCATTTTCTTAAGAAAATCATTGGTCAAAATAGCCTTTTCAGGCTGAGAGAAGCACTTTGGTGACGTTTCACTGTAACTTGTTCCCGGTAACGTTTCACTGTAACTTGTTCCCAGTACAGTCTAAGTGGCTGCTGACTGTGTGACATGGCTAAAAGTGGCCAAATAGAAGCCCAATCCACAATGCATGAGCCCAAAGGCCTTCCTTATGACTAAACTGACACCCACTTTCTTAAAAATATCATTGGTCTAAATAGCCTTTCCAGGCTGAGTGAAGCACTTTGGTGACATTTGGCTGTAACTTGTTCCCAGTACATTCTGAGTGGCTGGTGACTGTGTGTTGTACCTAAAAGTGCCCAACAAGAATCCCAATGCACTATATATGGGCCCAAATGCCTTCCTTATGACAAAACTGACACTCATTTTCTTAAAAAAATCATTGGTCAAAATAGCCTTTTCAGGCTGAGAGAAGCACTTTGGTGACGTTTCACTGTAACTTGTTCCCGGTAACGTTTCACTGTAACTTGTTCCCAGTACAGTCTAAGTGGCTGCTGACTGTGTGACTTGGTTAAAAGTGGCCAAATAGAAGCCCAATCCACAATACATGAGCCCAAAGGCCTTCCTTATGACTAAACTGACACCCACTTTCTTAAAAATATCATGGGTCTAAATAGCCTTTTCAGGCTGAGAAAAGCACTTTGGTGACATTTGGCTGTAACTTGTTCCCAGTACATTCTGAGTGGCTGGTGACTGTGTGTTGTACCTAAAATTGCCGAAATAGAATCCCAATGCACTCTACATGGGCCCAAATGCCTTCCTTATGACAAAACTGACACTCATTTTCATTAAAAAATCATTGGTCAAATGTGTGTTGTACCTAAAAGTGCCCAAATAGAATCCCAATGCACTCTAAATGGGCCCAAATGCCTTCCTTATGACAAAACTGACACTCATTTTCTTAAAAAAATCATTGGTCAAAATAGCCTTTTCAGGCTGAGAGAAGCACTTTGGTGACGTTTCACTGTAACTTGTTCCCAGTACAGTCTAAGTGGCTGCTGACTGTGTGACTTGGTTAAAAGTGGCCAAATAGATTCCCAATGCACTAAACATGGGCCCAAATGCCTTCCTTATGACTAAACTGACACCCACTTTCTTAAAAATATCATGGGTCTAAATAGCCTTTTCAGGCTGAGAGAAGCACTTTGGTGACTTTTGGCTGTAACTTGTTCCCAGTACATTCTGAGTGGCTGGTGACTGTGTGTTGTACCTAAAAGTGCCCAAATAGATTCCCAATGCACTATACATGGGCCCAAATGCCTTCCTTATGACAAAACTGACACTCATTTTCTTTAAAAAAATCAGTGGTCAAAATAGCCTTTTCAGGCTGAGAGAAGCACTTTGGTGACGTTTAACTGTAACTTGTTCCCAGTACAGTCTAAGTGGCTGCTGACTGTGTGACTTGATTAAAAGTGGCCAAATAGAAGCCCAATCCACAATACATGAGCCTAAAGGCCTTCCTTATGAGTAAACTGACACCCACTTTCTTAAAAAATATCATGGGTCTAAATAGCCTTTTCAGGCTGAGAGAAGCACTTTGGTGACATTTGGCTGTAACTTGTTCCCAGTACATTCTGAGTGGCTGGTGACTGTGTGTTGGACCTAAAAGTGCCCAAATAGAATCCCAATGCACTATACATGGGCCCAAATGCCTTCCTTATGACAAAACTGACACTCATTTTCTTAAGAAAATCATTGGTCAAAATAGCCTTTTCAGGCTGAGAGAAGCACTTTGGTGACGTTTCACTGTAACTTGTTCCCGGTAACGTTTCACTGTAACTTGTTCCCAGTACAGTCTAAGTGGCTGCTGACTGTGTGACTTGGCTAAAAGTGGCCAAATAGAAGCCCAATCCACAATACATGAGCCCAAAGGCCTTCCTTATGACTAAACTGACACCCACTTTCTTAAAAATATCATTGGTCTAAATAGCCTTTCCAGGCTGAGTGAAGCACTTCGGTGACATTTGGCTGTAACTTGTTCCCAGTACATTCTGAGTGGCTGGTGACTGTGTGTTGTACCTAAAAGTGCCCAACAAGAATCCCAATGCACTATACATGGGCCCAAATGCCTTCCTTATGACAAAACTGACACTCATTTTCTTAAAAAAATCATTGGTCAAAATAGCCTTTTCAGGCTGAGAGAAGCACTTTGGTGACGTTTCACTGTAACTTGTTCCCGGTAACGTTTCACTGTAACTTGTTCCCAGTACAGTCTAAGTGGCTGCTGACTGTGTGACTTGGTTAAAAGTGGCCAAATAGAAGCCCAATGCACTATACATGGGCCCAAATGCCTTCCTTATGACAAAACTGACACTTATTTTCTTAAAAAGATCATTGGTCAAAATAGCCTTTTCAGGCTGAGAGAAGCACTTTGGTGACGTTTCACTGTAACTTGTTCCCAGTACAGTCTAAGTGGCTGCTGACTGTGTGACTTGGTTAAAAGTGGCCAAATAGATTCCCAATGCACTAAACATGGGCCCAAATGCCTTCCTTATGACTAAACTGACACCCACTTTCTTAAAAATATCATGGGTCTAAATAGCCTTTTCAGGCTGAGAGAAGCACTTTGGTGACTTTTGGCTGTAACTTGTTCCCAGTACATTCTGAGTGGCTGGTGACTGTGTGTTGTACCTAAAAGTGCCCAAATAGATTCCCAATGCACTATACATGGGCCCAAATGCCTTCCTTATGACAAAACTGACACTCATTTTCTTTAAAAAAATCATTGGTCAAAATAGCCTTTTCAGGCTGAGAGAAGCACTTTGGTGACGTTTAACTGTAACTTGTTCCCAGTACAGTCTAAGTGGCTGCTGACTGTGAGACTTGATTAAAAGTGGCCAAATAGAAGCCCAATCCACAATACATGAGCCTAAAGGCCTTCCTTATGAGTAAACTGACACCCACTTTCTTAAAAAATATCATGGGTCTAAATAGCCTTTTCAGGCTGAGAGAAGCACTTTGGTGACATTTGGCTGTAACTTGTTCCCAGTACATTCTGAGTGGCTGGTGACTGTGTGTTGGACCTAAAAGTGCCCAAATAGAATCCCAATGCACTATACATGGGCCCAAATGCCTTCCTTATGACAAAACTGACACTCATTTTCTTAAGAAAATCATTGGTCAAAATAGCCTTTTCAGGCTGAGAGAAGCACTTTGGTGACGTTTCACTGTAACTTGTTCCCGGTAACGTTTCACTGTAACTTGTTCCCAGTACAGTCTAAGTGGCTGCTGACTGTGTGACATGGCTAAAAGTGGCCAAATAGAAGCCCAATCCACAATGCATGAGCCCAAAGGCCTTCCTTATGACTAAACTGACACCCACTTTCTTAAAAATATCATTGGTCTAAATAGCCTTTCCAGGCTGAGTGAAGCACTTTGGTGACATTTGGCTGTAACTTGTTCCCAGTACATTCTGAGTGGCTGGTGACTGTGTGTTGTACCTAAAAGTGCCCAACAAGAATCCCAATGCACTATACATGGGCCCAAATGCCTTCCTTATGACAAAACTGACACTCATTTTCTTAAAAAAATCATTGGTCAAAATAGCCTTTTCAGGCTGAGAGAAGCACTTTGGTGACGTTTCACTGTAACTTGTTCCCGGTAACGTTTCACTGTAACTTGTTCCCAGTACAGTCTAAGTGGCTGCTGACTGTGTGACTTGGTTAAAAGTGGCCAAATAGAAGCCCAATCCACAATACATGAGCCCAAAGGCCTTCCTTATGACTAAACTGACACCCACTTTCTTAAAAATATCATGGGTCTAAATAGCCTTTTCAGGCTGAGAAAAGCACTTTGGTGACATTTGGCTGTAACTTGTTCCCAGTACATTCTGAGTGGCTGGTGACTGTGTGTTGTACCTAAAATTGCCGAAATAGAATCCCAATGCACTCTACATGGGCCCAAATGCCTTCCTTATGACAAAACTGACACTCATTTTCATTAAAAAATCATTGGTCAAATGTGTGTTGTACCTAAAAGTGCCCAAATAGAATCCCAATGCACTCTAAATGGGCCCAAATGCCTTCCTTATGACAAAACTGACACTCATTTTCTTAAAAAAATCATTGGTCAAAATAGCCTTTTCAGGCTGAGAGAAGCACTTTGGTGACGTTTCACTGTAACTTGTTCCCAGTACAGTCTAAGTGGCTGCTGACTGTGTGACTTGGTTAAAAGTGGCCAAATAGATTCCCAATGCACTAAACATGGGCCCAAATGCCTTCCTTATGACTAAACTGACACCCACTTTCTTAAAAATATCATGGGTCTAAATAGCCTTTTCAGGCTGAGAGAAGCACTTTGGTGACTTTTGGCTGTAACTTGTTCCCAGTACATTCTGAGTGGCTGGTGACTGTGTGTTGTACCTAAAAGTGCCCAAATAGATTCCCAATGCACTATACATGGGCCCAAATGCCTTCCTTATGACAAAACTGACACTCATTTTCTTTAAAAAAATCAGTGGTCAAAATAGCCTTTTCAGGCTGAGAGAAGCACTTTGGTGACGTTTAACTGTAACTTGTTCCCAGTACAGTCTAAGTGGCTGCTGACTGTGTGACTTGATTAAAAGTGGCCAAATAGAAGCCCAATCCACAATACATGAGCCTAAAGGCCTTCCTTATGAGTAAACTGACACCCACTTTCTTAAAAAATATCATGGGTCTAAATAGCCTTTTCAGGCTGAGAGAAGCACTTTGGTGACATTTGGCTGTAACTTGTTCCCAGTACATTCTGAGTGGCTGGTGACTGTGTGTTGGACCTAAAAGTGCCCAAATAGAATCCCAATGCACTATACATGGGCCCAAATGCCTTCCTTATGACAAAACTGACACTCATTTTCTTAAGAAAATCATTGGTCAAAATAGCCTTTTCAGGCTGAGAGAAGCACTTTGGTGACGTTTCACTGTAACTTGTTCCCGGTAACGTTTCACTGTAACTTGTTCCCAGTACAGTCTAAGTGGCTGCTGACTGTGTGACTTGGCTAAAAGTGGCCAAATAGAAGCCCAATCCACAATACATGAGCCCAAAGGCCTTCCTTATGACTAAACTGACACCCACTTTCTTAAAAATATCATTGGTCTAAATAGCCTTTCCAGGCTGAGTGAAGCACTTCGGTGACATTTGGCTGTAACTTGTTCCCAGTACATTCTGAG
Organism: Gymnoscopelus microlampas; assembly: GCF_963454915.1. Taxonomy (NCBI): domain Eukaryota; kingdom Metazoa; phylum Chordata; class Actinopteri; order Myctophiformes; family Myctophidae; genus Gymnoscopelus; species Gymnoscopelus microlampas. Next base: position 34,493 of record NW_028155721.1, on the reverse strand, counting down.
TGGCTGGTGACTGTGTGTTGTACCTAAAAGTGCCCAACAAGAATCCCAATGCACTATACATGGGCCCAAATGCCTTCCTTATGACAAAACTGACACTCATTTTCTTAAAAAAATCATTGGTCAAAATAGCCTTTTCAGGCTGAGAGAAGCACTTTGGTGACGTTTCACTGTAACTTGTTCCCGGTAACGTTTCACTGTAACTTGTTCCCAGTACAGTCTAAGTGGCTGCTGACTGTGTGACTTGGTTAAAAGTGGCCAAATAGAAGCCCAATGCACTATACATGGGCCCAAATGCCTTCCTTATGACAAAACTGACACTTATTTTCTTAAAAAGATCATTGGTCAAAATAGCCTTTTCAGGCTGAGAGAAGCACTTTGGTGACGTTTCACTGTAACTTGTTCCCAGTACAGTCTAAGTGGCTGCTGACTGTGTGACTTGGTTAAAAGTGGCCAAATAGATTCCCAATGCACTAAACATGGGCCCAAATGCCTTCCTTATGACTAAACTGACACCCACTTTCTTAAAAATATCATGGGTCTAAATAGCCTTTTCAGGCTGAGAGAAGCACTTTGGTGACTTTTGGCTGTAACTTGTTCCCAGTACATTCTGAGTGGCTGGTGACTGTGTGTTGTACCTAAAAGTGCCCAAATAGATTCCCAATGCACTATACATGGGCCCAAATGCCTTCCTTATGACAAAACTGACACTCATTTTCTTTAAAAAAATCATTGGTCAAAATAGCCTTTTCAGGCTGAGAGAAGCACTTTGGTGACGTTTAACTGTAACTTGTTCCCAGTACAGTCTAAGTGGCTGCTGACTGTGAGACTTGATTAAAAGTGGCCAAATAGAAGCCCAATCCACAATACATGAGCCTAAAGGCCTTCCTTATGAGTAAACTGACACCCACTTTCTTAAAAAATATCATGGGTCTAAATAGCCTTTTCAGGCTGAGAGAAGCACTTTGGTGACATTTGGCTGTAACTTGTTCCCAGTACATTCTGAGTGGCTGGTGACTGTGTGTTGGACCTAAAAGTGCCCAAATAGAATCCCAATGCACTATACATGGGCCCAAATGCCTTCCTTATGACAAAACTGACACTCATTTTCTTAAGAAAATCATTGGTCAAAATAGCCTTTTCAGGCTGAGAGAAGCACTTTGGTGACGTTTCACTGTAACTTGTTCCCGGTAACGTTTCACTGTAACTTGTTCCCAGTACAGTCTAAGTGGCTGCTGACTGTGTGACATGGCTAAAAGTGGCCAAATAGAAGCCCAATCCACAATGCATGAGCCCAAAGGCCTTCCTTATGACTAAACTGACACCCACTTTCTTAAAAATATCATTGGTCTAAATAGCCTTTCCAGGCTGAGTGAAGCACTTTGGTGACATTTGGCTGTAACTTGTTCCCAGTACATTCTGAGTGGCTGGTGACTGTGTGTTGTACCTAAAAGTGCCCAACAAGAATCCCAATGCACTATACATGGGCCCAAATGCCTTCCTTATGACAAAACTGACACTCATTTTCTTAAAAAAATCATTGGTCAAAATAGCCTTTTCAGGCTGAGAGAAGCACTTTGGTGACGTTTCACTGTAACTTGTTCCCGGTAACGTTTCACTGTAACTTGTTCCCAGTACAGTCTAAGTGGCTGCTGACTGTGTGACTTGGTTAAAAGTGGCCAAATAGAAGCCCAATCCACAATACATGAGCCCAAAGGCCTTCCTTATGACTAAACTGACACCCACTTTCTTAAAAATATCATGGGTCTAAATAGCCTTTTCAGGCTGAGAAAAGCACTTTGGTGACATTTGGCTGTAACTTGTTCCCAGTACATTCTGAGTGGCTGGTGACTGTGTGTTGTACCTAAAATTGCCGAAATAGAATCCCAATGCACTCTACATGGGCCCAAATGCCTTCCTTATGACAAAACTGACACTCATTTTCATTAAAAAATCATTGGTCAAATGTGTGTTGTACCTAAAAGTGCCCAAATAGAATCCCAATGCACTCTAAATGGGCCCAAATGCCTTCCTTATGACAAAACTGACACTCATTTTCTTAAAAAAATCATTGGTCAAAATAGCCTTTTCAGGCTGAGAGAAGCACTTTGGTGACGTTTCACTGTAACTTGTTCCCAGTACAGTCTAAGTGGCTGCTGACTGTGTGACTTGGTTAAAAGTGGCCAAATAGATTCCCAATGCACTAAACATGGGCCCAAATGCCTTCCTTATGACTAAACTGACACCCACTTTCTTAAAAATATCATGGGTCTAAATAGCCTTTTCAGGCTGAGAGAAGCACTTTGGTGACTTTTGGCTGTAACTTGTTCCCAGTACATTCTGAGTGGCTGGTGACTGTGTGTTGTACCTAAAAGTGCCCAAATAGATTCCCAATGCACTATACATGGGCCCAAATGCCTTCCTTATGACAAAACTGACACTCATTTTCTTTAAAAAAAATCAGTGGTCAAAATAGCCTTTTCAGGCTGAGAGAAGCACTTTGGTGACGTTTAACTGTAACTTGTTCCCAGTACAGTCTAAGTGGCTGCTGACTGTGTGACTTGATTAAAAGTGGCCAAATAGAAGCCCAATCCACAATACATGAGCCTAAAGGCCTTCCTTATGAGTAAACTGACACCCACTTTCTTAAAAAATATCATGGGTCTAAATAGCCTTTTCAGGCTGAGAGAAGCACTTTGGTGACATTTGGCTGTAACTTGTTCCCAGTACATTCTGAGTGGCTGGTGACTGTGTGTTGGACCTAAAAGTGCCCAAATAGAATCCCAATGCACTATACATGGGCCCAAATGCCTTCCTTATGACAAAACTGACACTCATTTTCTTAAGAAAATCATTGGTCAAAATAGCCTTTTCAGGCTGAGAGAAGCACTTTGGTGACGTTTCACTGTAACTTGTTCCCGGTAACGTTTCACTGTAACTTGTTCCCAGTACAGTCTAAGTGGCTGCTGACTGTGTGACTTGGCTAAAAGTGGCCAAATAGAAGCCCAATCCACAATACATGAGCCCAAAGGCCTTCCTTATGACTAAACTGACACCCACTTTCTTAAAAATATCATTGGTCTAAATAGCCTTTCCAGGCTGAGTGAAGCACTTCGGTGACATTTGGCTGTAACTTGTTCCCAGTACATTCTGAGTGGCTGGTGACTGTGTGTTGTACCTAAAAGTGCCCAACAAGAATCCCAATGCACTATACATGGGCCCAAATGCCTTCCTTATGACAAAACTGACACTCATTTTCTTAAAAAAATCATTGGTCAAAATAGCCTTTTCAGGCTGAGAGAAGCACTTTGGTGACGTTTCACTGTAACTTGTTCCCGGTAACGTTTCACTGTAACTTGTTCCCAGTACAGTCTAAGTGGCTGCTGACTGTGTGACTTGGTTAAAAGTGGCCAAATAGAAGCCCAATGCACTATACATGGGCCCAAATGCCTTCCTTATGACAAAACTGACACTTATTTTCTTAAAAAGATCATTGGTCAAAATAGCCTTTTCAGGCTGAGAGAAGCACTTTGGTGACGTTTCACTGTAACTTGTTCCCAGTACAGTCTAAGTGGCTGCTGACTGTGTGACTTGGTTAAAAGTGGCCAAATAGATTCCCAATGCACTAAACATGGGCCCAAATGCCTTCCTTATGACTAAACTGACACCCACTTTCTTAAAAATATCATGGGTCTAAATAGCCTTTTCAGGCTGAGAGAAGCACTTTGGTGACTTTTGGCTGTAACTTGTTCCCAGTACATTCTGAGTGGCTGGTGACTGTGTGTTGTACCTAAAAGTGCCCAAATAGATTCCCAATGCACTATACATGGGCCCAAATGCCTTCCTTATGACAAAACTGACACTCATTTTCTTTAAAAAAATCATTGGTCAAAATAGCCTTTTCAGGCTGAGAGAAGCACTTTGGTGACGTTTAACTGTAACTTGTTCCCAGTACAGTCTAAGTGGCTGCTGACTGTGAGACTTGATTAAAAGTGGCCAAATAGAAGCCCAATCCACAATACATGAGCCTAAAGGCCTTCCTTATGAGTAAACTGACACCCACTTTCTTAAAAAATATCATGGGTCTAAATAGCCTTTTCAGGCTGAGAGAAGCACTTTGGTGACATTTGGCTGTAACTTGTTCCCAGTACATTCTGAGTGGCTGGTGACTGTGTGTTGGACCTAAAAGTGCCCAAATAGAATCCCAATGCACTATACATGGGCCCAAATGCCTTCCTTATGACAAAACTGACACTCATTTTCTTAAGAAAATCATTGGTCAAAATAGCCTTTTCAGGCTGAGAGAAGCACTTTGGTGACGTTTCACTGTAACTTGTTCCCGGTAACGTTTCACTGTAACTTGTTCCCAGTACAGTCTAAGTGGCTGCTGACTGTGTGACATGGCTAAAAGTGGCCAAATAGAAGCCCAATCCACAATGCATGAGCCCAAAGGCCTTCCTTATGACTAAACTGACACCCACTTTCTTAAAAATATCATTGGTCTAAATAGCCTTTCCAGGCTGAGTGAAGCACTTTGGTGACATTTGGCTCTAACTTGTTCCCAGTACATTCTGAGTGGCTGGTGACTGTGTGTTGTACCTAAAAGTGCCCAACAAGAATCCCAATGCACTATACATGGGCCCAAATGCCTTCCTTATGACAAAACTGACACTCATTTTCTTAAAAAAATCATTGGTCAAAATAGCCTTTTCAGGCTGAGAGAAGCACTTTGGTGACGTTTCACTGTAACTTGTTCCCGGTAACGTTTCACTGTAACTTGTTCCCAGTACAGTCTAAGTGGCTGCTGACTGTGTGACTTGGTTAAAAGTGGCCAAATAGAAGCCCAATCCACAATACATGAGCCCAAAGGCCTTCCTTATGACTAAACTGACACCCACTTTCTTAAAAATATCATGGGTCTAAATAGCCTTTTCAGGCTGAGAAAAGCACTTTGGTGACATTTGGCTGTAACTTGTTCCCAGTACATTCTGAGTGGCTGGTGACTGTGTGTTGTACCTAAAATTGCCGAAATAGAATCCCAATGCACTCTACATGGGCCCAAATGCCTTCCTTATGACAAAACTGACACTCATTTTCATTAAAAAATCATTGGTCAAATGTGTGTTGTACCTAAAAGTGCCCAAATAGAATCCCAATGCACTCTAAATGGGCCCAAATGCCTTCCTTATGACAAAACTGACACTCATTTTCTTAAAAAAATCATTGGTCAAAATAGCCTTTTCAGGCTGAGAGAAGCACTTTGGTGACGTTTCACTGTAACTTGTTCCCAGTACAGTCTAAGTGGCTGCTGACTGTGTGACTTGGTTAAAAGTGGCCAAATAGATTCCCAATGCACTAAACATGGGCCCAAATGCCTTCCTTATGACTAAACTGACACCCACTTTCTTAAAAATATCATGGGTCTAAATAGCCTTTTCAGGCTGAGAGAAGCACTTTGGTGACTTTTGGCTGTAACTTGTTCCCAGTACATTCTGAGTGGCTGGTGACTGTGTGTTGTACCTAAAAGTGCCCAAATAGATTCCCAATGCACTATACATGGGCCCAAATGCCTTCCTTATGACAAAACTGACACTCATTTTCTTTAAAAAAATCAGTGGTCAAAATAGCCTTTTCAGGCTGAGAGAAGCACTTTGGTGACGTTTAACTGTAACTTGTTCCCAGTACAGTCTAAGTGGCTGCTGACTGTGTGACTTGATTAAAAGTGGCCAAATAGAAGCCCAATCCACAATACATGAGCCTAAAGGCCTTCCTTATGAGTAAACTGACACCCACTTTCTTAAAAAATATCATGGGTCTAAATAGCCTTTTCAGGCTGAGAGAAGCACTTTGGTGACATTTGGCTGTAACTTGTTCCCAGTACATTCTGAGTGGCTGGTGACTGTGTGTTGGACCTAAAAGTGCCCAAATAGAATCCCAATGCACTATACATGGGCCCAAATGCCTTCCTTATGACAAAACTGACACTCATTTTCTTAAGAAAATCATTGGTCAAAATAGCCTTTTCAGGCTGAGAGAAGCACTTTGGTGACGTTTCACTGTAACTTGTTCCCGGTAACGTTTCACTGTAACTTGTTCCCAGTACAGTCTAAGTGGCTGCTGACTGTGTGACTTGGCTAAAAGTGGCCAAATAGAAGCCCAATCCACAATACATGAGCCCAAAGGCCTTCCTTATGACTAAACTGACACCCACTTTCTTAAAAATATCATTGGTCTAAATAGCCTTTCCAGGCTGAGTGAAGCACTTCGGTGACATTTGGCTGTAACTTGTTCCCAGTACATTCTGAGTGGCTGGTGACTGTGTGTTGTACCTAAAAGTGCCCAACAAGAATCCCAATGCACTATACATGGGCCCAAATGCCTTCCTTATGACAAAACTGACACTCATTTTCTTAAAAAAATCATTGGTCAAAATAGCCTTTTCAGGCTGAGAGAAGCACTTTGGTGACGTTTCACTGTAACTTGTTCCCGGTAACGTTTCACTGTAACTTGTTCCCAGTACAGTCTAAGTGGCTGCTGACTGTGTGACTTGGTTAAAAGTGGCCAAATAGAAGCCCAATCCACAATACATGAGCAAAGGCCTTCCTTATGACTAAACTGACACCCACTTTCTTAAAAATATCATGGGTCTAAATAGCCTTTTCAGGCTGAGAGAAGCACTTTGGTGACTTTTGGCTGTAACTTGTTCCCAGTACATTCTGAGTGGCTGGTGACTGTGTGTTGTACCTAAAAGTGCCCAAATAGATTCCCAATGCACTATACATGGGCCCAAATGCCTTCCTTATGACAAAACTGACACTCATTTTCTTTAAAAAAATCATTGGTCAAAATAGCCTTTTCAGGCTGAGAGAAGCACTTTGGTGACGTTTAACTGTAACTTGTTTCAAGTACAGTCTAAGTGGCTGCTGACTGTGTGACTTGGCTAAAAGTGGCCAAATAGAAGCCCAATCCACAATACATGATCCCAAAGGCCTTCCTTATGACTAAACTGACACCCACTTTCTTAAAAATATCATGGGTCTAAATAGCCTTTTCAGGCTGAGTGAAGCACTTTGGTGACATTTGGCTGTAACTTGTTCCCAGTACATTCTGAGTGGCTGGTGACTGTGTGTTGTACCTAAAAGTGCCCAAATAGAATCCCAATGCACTATACATGGGCCCAAATGCCTTCCTTATGACAAAACTGACACTTATTTTCTTAAAAAGATCATTGGTCAAAATAGCCTTTTCAGGCTGAGAGAAGCACTTTGGTGACGTTTAACTGTAACTTGTTCCCAGTACAGTCTAAGTGGCTGCTGACTGTGTGACTTGGCTAAAAGTGGCCAAATAGAAGCCCAATCCACAATACATGAGCCCAAAGGCCTTCCTTATGACTAAACTGACACCCACTTTCTTAAAAATATCATGGGTCTAAATAGCCTTTCCAGGCTGAGTGAAGCACTTTGGTGACATTTGGCTGTAACTTGTTCCCAGTACATTCTGAGTGGCTGGTGACTGTGTGTTGTACCTAAAAGTGCCCAACAAGAATCCCAATGCACTATACATGGGCCCAAATGCCTTCCTTATGACAAAACTGACACTCATTTTCTAAAAAAAATCATTGGTCAAAATAGCCTTTTCAGGCTGAGAGAAGCACTTTGGTGACGTTTCACTGTAACTTGTTCCAAGTACAGTCTAGGTGGCTGCTGACTGTGTGACTTGGCTAAAAGTGGCCAAATAGAAGCCCAATCCACAATACATGATCCCAAAGGCCTTCCTTATGACTAAACTGACACCCACTTTCTTAAAAATATCATGGGTCTAAATAGCCTTTTCAGGCTGAGTGAAGCACTTTGGTGACATTTGGCTGTAACTTGTTCCCAGTACATTCTGAGTGGCTGGTGACTGTGTGTTGTACCTAAAAGTGCCCAAATAGAATCCCAATGCACTATACATGGGCCCAAATGCCTTCCTTATGACAAAACTGACACTTATTTTCTTAAAAAGATCATTGGTCAAAATAGCCTTTTCAGGCTGAGAGAAGCACTTTGGTGACGTTTAACTGTAACTTGTTCCCAGTACAGTCTAAGTGGCTGCTGACTGTGTGACTTGGCTAAAAGTGGCCAAATAGAAGCCCAATCCACAATACATGAGCCCAAAGGCCTTCCTTATGACTAAACTGACACCCACTTTCTTAAAAATATCATTGGTCTAAATAGCCTTTCCAGGCTGAGTGAAGCACTTTGGTGACATTTGGCTGTAACTTGTTCCCAGTACATTCTGAGTGGCTGGTGACTGTGTGTTGTACCTAAAAGTGCCCAACAAGAATCCCAATGCACTATACATGGGCCCAAATGCCTTCCTTATGACAAAACTGACACTCATTTTCTTAAAAAAATCATTGGTCAAAATAGCCTTTTCAGGCTGAGAGAAGCACTTTGGTGACGTTTCACTGTAACTTGTTCCCGGTAACGTTTCACTGTAACTTGTTCCCAGTACAGTCTAAGTGGCTGCTGACTATGTGACTTGGTTAAAAGTGGCCAAATAGAAGCCCAATCCACAATACATGAGCCCAAAGGCCTTCCTTATGACTAAACTGACACCCACTTTCTTAACTCATTCACTGCCAGAATTATTTCTGGCGCGTTTGAACACTGCCATATTTTTCATTGAAAAAAAAAAAGTACTCAGGAGCCGAGATACAGAATTTTTAAGTTTTAAGTTAACAAGGAAGTGGATGGGAGTCTATATCTTCGAAAAATCATATCTCCTTGGTCTTTGGGTCAAAAAAAAAAAAAAAAATCTAAAAAAAAAAAAAAAAAAAAAAAATATATATTTTTTATTTTTTTTATTTTTTAAAAAGTCGTTTTAGTCGTTCTAGGCAGGCATGGCTTATGGACAGAAGTCGTTTTAGTCGTTCTAGGCAGGGAATGAGTTAAAAATATCATGGGTCTAAATAGCCTTTTCAGGCTGAGAAAAGCACTTTGGTGACATTTGGCTGTAACTTGTTCCCAGTACATTCTGAGTGGCTGGTGACTGTGTGTTGTACCTAAAAGTGCCCAACAAGAATCCCAATGCACTATACATGGGCCCAAATGCCTTCCTTATGACAAAACTGACACTCATTTTCTTAAAAAAATCATTGGTCAAAATAGCCTTTTCAGGCTGAGAGAAGCACTTTGGTGACGTTTCACTGTAACTTGTTCCCGGTAACGTTTCACTGTAACTTGTTCCCAGTACAGTCTAAGTGGCTGCTGACTGTGTGACTTGGTTAAAAGTGGCCAAATAGAAGCCCAATCCACAATACATGAGCCCAAAGGCCTTCCTTATGACTAAACTGACACCCACTTTCTTAAAAATATCATGGGTCTAAATAGCCTTTTAAGGCTGAGAAAAGCACTTTGGTGACATTTGCTTGTAACTTGTTCCCAGTACATTCTGAGTGGCTGGTGACTGTGTGTTGTACCTAAAAGTGCCCAAATAGAATCCCAATGCACTATACATGGGCCCAAATGCCTTCCTTATGACAAAACTGACACTCATTTTCTTAAAAAAATCATTGGTCAAAATAGCCTTTTCAGGCTGAGAGAAGCACTTTGGTGACGTTTAACTGTAACTTGTTCCCAGTACAGTCTAAGTGGCTGCTGACTGTGTGACTTGGCTAAAAGTGGCCAAATAGAAGCCCAATCCACAATACATGAGCCTAAAGGCCTTCCTTATGAGTAAACTGACACCCACTTTCTTAAAAAATATCATGGGTCTAAATAGCCTTTTCAGGCTGAGAGAAGCACTTTGGTGACATTTGGCTGTAACTTGTTCCCAGTACATTCTGAGTGGCTGGTGACTGTGTGTTGGACCTAAAAGTGCCCAAATAGAATCCCAATGCACTATACATGGGCCCAAATGCCTTCCTTATGACAAAACTGACACTCATTTTCTTAAGAAAATCATTGGTCAAAATAGCCTTTTCAGGCTGAGAGAAGCACTTTGGTGACGTTTCACTGTAACTTGTTCCCGGTAACGTTTCACTGTAACTTGTTCCCAGTACAGTCTAAGTGGCTGCTGACTGTGTGACTTGGTTAAAAGTGGCCAAATAGAAGCCCAATCCACAATACATGAGCCCAAAGGCCTTCCTTATGACTAAACTGACACCCACTTTCTTAAAAATATCATGGGTCTAAATAGCCTTTTCAGGCTGAGAAAAGCACTTTGGTGACATTTGGCTGTAACTTGTTCCCAGTACATTCTGAGTGGCTGGTGACTGTGTGTTGTACCTAAAATTGCCGAAATAGAATCCCAATGCACTCTACATGGGCCCAAATGCCTTCCTTATGACAAAACTGACACTCATTTTCATTAAAAAATCATTGGTCAAATGTGTGTTGTACCTAAAAGTGCCCAAATAGAATCCCAATGCACTCTAAATGGGCCCAAATGCCTTCCTTATGACAAAACTGACACTCATTTTCTTAAAAAAATCATTGGTCAAAATAGCCTTTTCAGGCTGAGAGAAGCACTTTGGTGACGTTTCACTGTAACTTGTTCCCAGTACAGTCTAAGTGGCTGCTGACTGTGTGACTTGGTTAAAAGTGGCCAAATAGATTCCCAATGCACTAAACATGGGCCCAAATGCCTTCCTTATGACTAAACTGACACCCACTTTCTTAAAAATATCATGGGTCTAAATAGCCTTTTCAGGCTGAGAGAAGCACTTTGGTGACTTTTGGCTGTAACTTGTTCCCAGTACATTCTGAGTGGCTGGTGACTGTGTGTTGTACCTAAAAGTGCCCAAATAGATTCCCAATGCACTATACATGGGCCCAAATGCCTTCCTTATGACAAAACTGACACTCATTTTCTTTAAAAAAATCAGTGGTCAAAATAGCCTTTTCAGGCTGAGAGAAGCACTTTGGTGACGTTTAACTGTAACTTGTTCCCAGTACAGTCTAAGTGGCTGCTGACTGTGTGACTTGATTAAAAGTGGCCAAATAGAAGCCCAATCCACAATACATGAGCCTAAAGGCCTTCCTTATGAGTAAACTGACACCCACTTTCTTAAAAAATATCATGGGTCTAAATAGCCTTTTCAGGCTGAGAGAAGCACTTTGGTGACATTTGGCTGTAACTTGTTCCCAGTACATTCTGAGTGGCTGGTGACTGTGTGTTGGACCTAAAAGTGCCCAAATAGAATCCCAATGCACTATACATGGGCCCAAATGCCTTCCTTATGACAAAACTGACACTCATTTTCTTAAGAAAATCATTGGTCAAAATAGCCTTTTCAGGCTGAGAGAAGCACTTTGGTGACGTTTCACTGTAACTTGTTCCCGGTAACGTTTCACTGTAACTTGTTCCCAGTACAGTCTAAGTGGCTGCTGACTGTGTGACTTGGCTAAAAGTGGCCAAATAGAAGCCCAATCCACAATACATGAGCCCAAAGGCCTTCCTTATGACTAAACTGACACCCACTTTCTTAAAAATATCATTGGTCTAAATAGCCTTTCCAGGCTGAGTGAAGCACTTCGGTGACATTTGGCTGTAACTTGTTCCCAGTACATTCTGAGTGGCTGGTGACTGTGTGTTGTACCTAAAAGTGCCCAACAAGAATCCCAATGCACTATACATGGGCCCAAATGCCTTCCTTATGACAAAACTGACACTCATTTTCTTAAAAAAATCATTGGTCAAAATAGCCTTTTCAGGCTGAGAGAAGCACTTTGGTGACGTTTCACTGTAACTTGTTCCCGGTAACGTTTCACTGTAACTTGTTCCCAGTACAGTCTAAGTGGCTGCTGACTGTGTGACTTGGTTAAAAGTGGCCAAATAGAAGCCCAATGCACTATACATGGGCCCAAATGCCTTCCTTATGACAAAACTGACACTTATTTTCTTAAAAAGATCATTGGTCAAAATAGCCTTTTCAGGCTGAGAGAAGCACTTTGGTGACGTTTCACTGTAACTTGTTCCCAGTACAGTCTAAGTGGCTGCTGACTGTGTGACTTGGTTAAAAGTGGCCAAATAGATTCCCAATGCACTAAACATGGGCCCAAATGCCTTCCTTATGACTAAACTGACACCCACTTTCTTAAAAATATCATGGGTCTAAATAGCCTTTTCAGGCTGAGAGAAGCACTTTGGTGACTTTTGGCTGTAACTTGTTCCCAGTACATTCTGAGTGGCTGGTGACTGTGTGTTGTACCTAAAAGTGCCCAAATAGATTCCCAATGCACTATACATGGGCCCAAATGCCTTCCTTATGACAAAACTGACACTCATTTTCTTTAAAAAAATCATTGGTCAAAATAGCCTTTTCAGGCTGAGAGAAGCACTTTGGTGACGTTTAACTGTAACTTGTTCCCAGTACAGTCTAAGTGGCTGCTGACTGTGAGACTTGATTAAAAGTGGCCAAATAGAAGCCCAATCCACAATACATGAGCCTAAAGGCCTTCCTTATGAGTAAACTGACACCCACTTTCTTAAAAAATATCATGGGTCTAAATAGCCTTTTCAGGCTGAGAGAAGCACTTTGGTGACATTTGGCTGTAACTTGTTCCCAGTACATTCTGAGTGGCTGGTGACTGTGTGTTGGACCTAAAAGTGCCCAAATAGAATCCCAATGCACTATACATGGGCCCAAATGCCTTCCTTATGACAAAACTGACACTCATTTTCTTAAGAAAATCATTGGTCAAAATAGCCTTTTCAGGCTGAGAGAAGCACTTTGGTGACGTTTCACTGTAACTTGTTCCCGGTAACGTTTCACTGTAACTTGTTCCCAGTACAGTCTAAGTGGCTGCTGACTGTGTGACATGGCTAAAAGTGGCCAAATAGAAGCCCAATCCACAATGCATGAGCCCAAAGGCCTTCCTTATGACTAAACTGACACCCACTTTCTTAAAAATATCATTGGTCTAAATAGCCTTTCCAGGCTGAGTGAAGCACTTTGGTGACATTTGGCTGTAACTTGTTCCCAGTACATTCTGAGTGGCTGGTGACTGTGTGTTGTACCTAAAAGTGCCCAACAAGAATCCCAATGCACTATATATGGGCCCAAATGCCTTCCTTATGACAAAACTGACACTCATTTTCTTAAAAAAATCATTGGTCAAAATAGCCTTTTCAGGCTGAGAGAAGCACTTTGGTGACGTTTCACTGTAACTTGTTCCCGGTAACGTTTCACTGTAACTTGTTCCCAGTACAGTCTAAGTGGCTGCTGACTGTGTGACTTGGTTAAAAGTGGCCAAATAGAAGCCCAATCCACAATACATGAGCCCAAAGGCCTTCCTTATGACTAAACTGACACCCACTTTCTTAAAAATATCATGGGTCTAAATAGCCTTTTCAGGCTGAGAAAAGCACTTTGGTGACATTTGGCTGTAACTTGTTCCCAGTACATTCTGAGTGGCTGGTGACTGTGTGTTGTACCTAAAATTGCCAAAATAGAATCCCAATGCACTCTACATGGGCCCAAATGCCTTCCTTATGACAAAACTGACACTCATTTTCATTAAAAAATCATTGGTCAAATGTGTGTTGTACCTAAAAGTGCCCAAATAGAATCCCAATGCACTCTAAATGGGCCCAAATGCCTTCCTTATGACAAAACTGACACTCATTTTCTTAAAAAAATCATTGGTCAAAATAGCCTTTTCAGGCTGAGAGAAGCACTTTGGTGACGTTTCACTGTAACTTGTTCCCAGTACAGTCTAAGTGGCTGCTGACTGTGTGACTTGGTTAAAAGTGGCCAAATAGATTCCCAATGCACTAAACATGGGCCCAAATGCCTTCCTTATGACTAAACTGACACCCACTTTCTTAAAAATATCATGGGTCTAAATAGCCTTTTCAGGCTGAGAGAAGCACTTTGGTGACTTTTGGCTGTAACTTGTTCCCAGTACATTCTGAGTGGCTGGTGACTGTGTGTTGTACCTAAAAGTGCCCAAATAGATTCCCAATGCACTATACATGGGCCCAAATGCCTTCCTTATGACAAAACTGACACTCATTTTCTTTAAAAAAATCAGTGGTCAAAATAGCCTTTTCAGGCTGAGAGAAGCACTTTGGTGACGTTTAACTGTAACTTGTTCCCAGTACAGTCTAAGTGGCTGCTGACTGTGTGACTTGATTAAAAGTGGCCAAATAGAAGCCCAATCCACAATACATGAGCCTAAAGGCCTTCCTTATGAGTAAACTGACACCCACTTTCTTAAAAAATATCATGGGTCTAAATAGCCTTTTCAGGCTGAGAGAAGCACTTTGGTGACATTTGGCTGTAACTTGTTCCCAGTACATTCTGAGTGGCTGGTGACTGTGTGTTGGACCTAAAAGTGCCCAAATAGAATCCCAATGCACTATACATGGGCCCAAATGCCTTCCTTATGACAAAACTGACACTCATTTTCTTAAGAAAATCATTGGTCAAAATAGCCTTTTCAGGCTGAGAGAAGCACTTTGGTGACGTTTCACTGTAACTTGTTCCCGGTAACGTTTCACTGTAACTTGTTCCCAGTACAGTCTAAGTGGCTGCTGACTGTGTGACTTGGCTAAAAGTGGCCAAATAGAAGCCCAATCCACAATACATGAGCCCAAAGGCCTTCCTTATGACTAAACTGACACCCACTTTCTTAAAAATATCATTGGTCTAAATAGCCTTTCCAGGCTGAGTGAAGCACTTCGGTGACATTTGGCTGTAACTTGTTCCCAGTACATTCTGAGTGGCTGGTGACTGTGTGTTGTACCTAAAAGTGCCCAACAAGAATCCCAATGCACTATACATGGGCCCAAATGCCTTCCTTATGACAAAACTGACACTCATTTTCTTAAAAAAATCATTGGTCAAAATAGCCTTTTCAGGCTGAGAGAAGCACTTTGGTGACGTTTCACTGTAACTTGTTCCCGGTAACGTTTCACTGTAACTTGTTCCCAGTACAGTCTAAGTGGCTGCTGACTGTGTGACTTGGTTAAAAGTGGCCAAATAGAAGCCCAATGCACTATACATGGGCCCAAATGCCTTCCTTATGACAAAACTGACACTTATTTTCTTAAAAAGATCATTGGTCAAAATAGCCTTTTCAGGCTGAGAGAAGCACTTTGGTGACGTTTCACTGTAACTTGTTCCCAGTACAGTCTAAGTGGCTGCTGACTGTGTGACTTGGTTAAAAGTGGCCAAATAGATTCCCAATGCACTAAACATGGGCCCAAATGCCTTCCTTATGACTAAACTGACACCCACTTTCTTAAAAATATCATGGGTCTAAATAGCCTTTTCAGGCTGAGAGAAGCACTTTGGTGACTTTTGGCTGTAACTTGTTCCCAGTACATTCTGAGTGGCTGGTGACTGTGTGTTGTACCTAAAAGTGCCCAAATAGATTCCCAATGCACTATACATGGGCCCAAATGCCTTCCTTATGACAAAACTGACACTCATTTTCTTTAAAAAAATCATTGGTCAAAATAGCCTTTTCAGGCTGAGAGAAGCACTTTGGTGACGTTTAACTGTAACTTGTTCCCAGTACAGTCTAAGTGGCTGCTGACTGTGAGACTTGATTAAAAGTGGCCAAATAGAAGCCCAATCCACAATACATGAGCCTAAAGGCCTTCCTTATGAGTAAACTGACACCCACTTTCTTAAAAAATATCATGGGTCTAAATAGCCTTTTCAGGCTGAGAGAAGCACTTTGGTGACATTTGGCTGTAACTTGTTCCCAGTACATTCTGAGTGGCTGGTGACTGTGTGTTGGACCTAAAAGTGCCCAAATAGAATCCCAATGCACTATACATGGGCCCAAATGCCTTCCTTATGACAAAACTGACACTCATTTTCTTAAGAAAATCATTGGTCAAAATAGCCTTTTCAGGCTGAGAGAAGCACTTTGGTGACGTTTCACTGTAACTTGTTCCCGGTAACGTTTCACTGTAACTTGTTCCCAGTACAGTCTAAGTGGCTGCTGACTGTGTGACATGGCTAAAAGTGGCCAAATAGAAGCCCAATCCACAATGCATGAGCCCAAAGGCCTTCCTTATGACTAAACTGACACCCACTTTCTTAAAAATATCATTGGTCTAAATAGCCTTTCCAGGCTGAGTGAAGCACTTTGGTGACATTTGGCTGTAACTTGTTCCCAGTACATTCTGAGTGGCTGGTGACTGTGTGTTGTACCTAAAAGTGCCCAACAAGAATCCCAATGCACTATACATGGGCCCAAATGCCTTCCTTATGACAAAACTGACACTCATTTTCTTAAAAAAATCATTGGTCAAAATAGCCTTTTCAGGCTGAGAGAAGCACTTTGGTGACGTTTCACTGTAACTTGTTCCCGGTAACGTTTCACTGTAACTTGTTCCCAGTACAGTCTAAGTGGCTGCTGACTGTGTGACTTGGTTAAAAGTGGCCAAATAGAAGCCCAATCCACAATACATGAGCCCAAAGGCCTTCCTTATGACTAAACTGACACCCACTTTCTTAAAAATATCATGGGTCTAAATAGCCTTTTCAGGCTGAGAAAAGCACTTTGGTGACATTTGGCTGTAACTTGTTCCCAGTACATTCTGAGTGGCTGGTGACTGTGTGTTGTACCTAAAATTGCCGAAATAGAATCCCAATGCACTCTACATGGGCCCAAATGCCTTCCTTATGACAAAACTGACACTCATTTTCATTAAAAAATCATTGGTCAAATGTGTGTTGTACCTAAAAGTGCCCAAATAGAATCCCAATGCACTCTAAATGGGCCCAAATGCCTTCCTTATGACAAAACTGACACTCATTTTCTTAAAAAAATCATTGGTCAAAATAGCCTTTTCAGGCTGAGAGAAGCACTTTGGTGACGTTTCACTGTAACTTGTTCCCAGTACAGTCTAAGTGGCTGCTGACTGTGTGACTTGGTTAAAAGTGGCCAAATAGATTCCCAATGCACTAAACATGGGCCCAAATGCCTTCCTTATGACTAAACTGACACCCACTTTCTTAAAAATATCATGGGTCTAAATAGCCTTTTCAGGCTGAGAGAAGCACTTTGGTGACTTTTGGCTGTAACTTGTTCCCAGTACATTCTGAGTGGCTGGTGACTGTGTGTTGTACCTAAAAGTGCCCAAATAGATTCCCAATGCACTATACATGGGCCCAAATGCCTTCCTTATGACAAAACTGACACTCATTTTCTTTAAAAAAATCAGTGGTCAAAATAGCCTTTTCAGGCTGAGAGAAGCACTTTGGTGACGTTTAACTGTAACTTGTTCCCAGTACAGTCTAAGTGGCTGCTGACTGTGTGACTTGATTAAAAGTGGCCAAATAGAAGCCCAATCCACAATACATGAGCCTAAAGGCCTTCCTTATGAGTAAACTGACACCCACTTTCTTAAAAAATATCATGGGTCTAAATAGCCTTTTCAGGCTGAGAGAAGCACTTTGGTGACATTTGGCTGTAACTTGTTCCCAGTACATTCTGAGTGGCTGGTGACTGTGTGTTGGACCTAAAAGTGCCCAAATAGAATCCCAATGCACTATACATGGGCCCAAATGCCTTCCTTATGACAAAACTGACACTCATTTTCTTAAGAAAATCATTGGTCAAAATAGCCTTTTCAGGCTGAGAGAAGCACTTTGGTGACGTTTCACTGTAACTTGTTCCCGGTAACGTTTCACTGTAACTTGTTCCCAGTACAGTCTAAGTGGCTGCTGACTGTGTGACTTGGCTAAAAGTGGCCAAATAGAAGCCCAATCCACAATACATGAGCCCAAAGGCCTTCCTTATGACTAAACTGACACCCACTTTCTTAAAAATATCATTGGTCTAAATAGCCTTTCCAGGCTGAGTGAAGCACTTCGGTGACATTTGGCTGTAACTTGTTCCCAGTACATTCTGAGTGGCTGGTGACTGTGTGTTGTACCTAAAAGTGCCCAACAAGAATCCCAATGCACTATACATGGGCCCAAATGCCTTCCTTATGACAAAACTGACACTCATTTTCTTAAAAAAATCATTGGTCAAAATAGCCTTTTCAGGCTGAGAGAAGCACTTTGGTGACGTTTCACTGTAACTTGTTCCCGGTAACGTTTCACTGTAACTTGTTCCCAGTACAGTCTAAGTGGCTGCTGACTGTGTGACTTGGTTAAAAGTGGCCAAATAGAAGCCCAATGCACTATACATGGGCCCAAATGCCTTCCTTATGACAAAACTGACACTTATTTTCTTAAAAAGATCATTGGTCAAAATAGCCTTTTCAGGCTGAGAGAAGCACTTTGGTGACGTTTCACTGTAACTTGTTCCCAGTACAGTCTAAGTGGCTGCTGACTGTGTGACTTGGTTAAAAGTGGCCAAATAGATTCCCAATGCACTAAACATGGGCCCAAATGCCTTCCTTATGACTAAACTGACACCCACTTTCTTAAAAATATCATGGGTCTAAATAGCCTTTTCAGGCTGAGAGAAGCACTTTGGTGACTTTTGGCTGTAACTTGTTCCCAGTACATTCTGAGTGGCTGGTGACTGTGTGTTGTACCTAAAAGTGCCCAAATAGATTCCCAATGCACTATACATGGGCCCAAATGCCTTCCTTATGACAAAACTGACACTCATTTTCTTTAAAAAAATCATTGGTCAAAATAGCCTTTTCAGGCTGAGAGAAGCACTTTGGTGACGTTTAACTGTAACTTGTTCCCAGTACAGTCTAAGTGGCTGCTGACTGTGAGACTTGATTAAAAGTGGCCAAATAGAAGCCCAATCCACAATACATGAGCCTAAAGGCCTTCCTTATGAGTAAACTGACACCCACTTTCTTAAAAAATATCATGGGTCTAAATAGCCTTTTCAGGCTGAGAGAAGCACTTTGGTGACATTTGGCTGTAACTTGTTCCCAGTACATTCTGAGTGGCTGGTGACTGTGTGTTGGACCTAAAAGTGCCCAAATAGAATCCCAATGCACTATACATGGGCCCAAATGCCTTCCTTATGACAAAACTGACACTCATTTTCTTAAGAAAATCATTGGTCAAAATAGCCTTTTCAGGCTGAGAGAAGCACTTTGGTGACGTTTCACTGTAACTTGTTCCCGGTAACGTTTCACTGTAACTTGTTCCCAGTACAGTCTAAGTGGCTGCTGACTGTGTGACATGGCTAAAAGTGGCCAAATAGAAGCCCAATCCACAATGCATGAGCCCAAAGGCCTTCCTTATGACTAAACTGACACCCACTTTCTTAAAAATATCATTGGTCTAAATAGCCTTTCCAGGCTGAGTGAAGCACTTTGGTGACATTTGGCTGTAACTTGTTCCCAGTACATTCTGAGTGGCTGGTGACTGTGTGTTGTACCTAAAAGTGCCCAACAAGAATCCCAATGCACTATACATGGGCCCAAATGCCTTCCTTATGACAAAACTGACACTCATTTTCTTAAAAAAATCATTGGTCAAAATAGCCTTTTCAGGCTGAGAGAAGCACTTTGGTGACGTTTCACTGTAACTTGTTCCCGGTAACGTTTCACTGTAACTTGTTCCCAGTACAGTCTAAGTGGCTGCTGACTGTGTGACTTGGTTAAAAGTGGCCAAATAGAAGCCCAATCCACAATACATGAGCCCAAAGGCCTTCCTTATGACTAAACTGACACCCACTTTCTTAAAAATATCATGGGTCTAAATAGCCTTTTCAGGCTGAGAAAAGCACTTTGGTGACATTTGGCTGTAACTTGTTCCCAGTACATTCTGAGTGGCTGGTGACTGTGTGTTGTACCTAAAATTGCCGAAATAGAATCCCAATGCACTCTACATGGGCCCAAATGCCTTCCTTATGACAAAACTGACACTCATTTTCATTAAAAAATCATTGGTCAAATGTGTGTTGTACCTAAAAGTGCCCAAATAGAATCCCAATGCACTCTAAATGTGCCCAAATGCCTTCCTTATGACAAAACTGACACTCATTTTCTTAAAAAAATCATTGGTCAAAATAGCCTTTTCAGGCTGAGAGAAGCACTTTGGTGACGTTTCACTGTAACTTGTTCCCAGTACAGTCTAAGTGGCTGCTGACTGTGTGACTTGGTTAAAAGTGGCCAAATAGATTCCCAATGCACTAAACATGGGCCCAAATGCCTTCCTTATGACTAAACTGACACCCACTTTCTTAAAAATATCATGGGTCTAAATAGCCTTTTCAGGCTGAGAGAAGCACTTTGGTGACTTTTGGCTGTAACTTGTTCCCAGTACATTCTGAGTGGCTGGTGACTGTGTGTTGTACCTAAAAGTGCCCAAATAGATTCCCAATGCACTATACATGGGCCCAAATGCCTTCCTTATGACAAAACTGACACTCATTTTCTTTAAAAAAATCAGTGGTCAAAATAGCCTTTTCAGGATGAGAGAAGCACTTTGGTGACGTTTAACTGTAACTTGTTCCCAGTACAGTCTAAGTGGCTGCTGACTGTGTGACTTGATTAAAAGTGGCCAAATAGAAGCCCAATCCACAATACATGAGCCTAAAGGCCTTCCTTATGAGTAAACTGACACCCACTTTCTTAAAAAATATCATGGGTCTAAATAGCCTTTTCAGGCTGAGAGAAGCACTTTGGTGACATTTGGCTGTAACTTGTTCCCAGTACATTCTGAGTGGCTGGTGACTGTGTGTTGGACCTAAAAGTGCCCAAATAGAATCCCAATGCACTATACATGGGCCCAAATGCCTTCCTTATGACAAAACTGACACTCATTTTCTTAAGAAAATCATTGGTCAAAATAGCCTTTTCAGGCTGAGAGAAGCACTTTGGTGACGTTTCACTGTAACTTGTTCCCGGTAACGTTTCACTGTAACTTGTTCCCAGTACAGTCTAAGTGGCTGCTGACTGTGTGACTTGGCTAAAAGTGGCCAAATAGAAGCCCAATCCACAATACATGAGCCCAAAGGCCTTCCTTATGACTAAACTGACACCCACTTTCTTAAAAATATCATTGGTCTAAATAGCCTTTCCAGGCTGAGTGAAGCACTTCGGTGACATTTGGCTGTAACTTGTTCCCAGTACATTCTGAGTGGCTGGTGACTGTGTGTTGTACCTAAAAGTGCCCAACAAGAATCCCAATGCACTATACATGGGCCCAAATGCCTTCCTTATGACAAAACTGACACTCATTTTCTTAAAAAAATCATTGGTCAAAATAGCCTTTTCAGGCTGAGAGAAGCACTTTGGTGACGTTTCACTGTAACTTGTTCCCGGTAACGTTTCACTGTAACTTGTTCCCAGTACAGTCTAAGTGGCTGCTGACTGTGTGACTTGGTTAAAAGTGGCCAAATAGAAGCCCAATGCACTATACATGGGCCCAAATGCCTTCCTTATGACAAAACTGACACTTATTTTCTTAAAAAGATCATTGGTCAAAATAGCCTTTTCAGGCTGAGAGAAGCACTTTGGTGACGTTTCACTGTAACTTGTTCCCAGTACAGTCTAAGTGGCTGCTGACTGTGTGACTTGGTTAAAAGTGGCCAAATAGATTCCCAATGCACTAAACATGGGCCCAAATGCCTTCCTTATGACTAAACTGACACCCACTTTCTTAAAAATATCATGGGTCTAAATAGCCTTTTCAGGCTGAGAGAAGCACTTTGGTGACTTTTGGCTGTAACTTGTTCCCAGTACATTCTGAGTGGCTGGTGACTGTGTGTTGTACCTAAAAGTGCCCAAATAGATTCCCAATGCACTATACATGGGCCCAAATGCCTTCCTTATGACAAAACTGACACTCATTTTCTTTAAAAAAATCATTGGTCAAAATAGCCTTTTCAGGCTGAGAGAAGCACTTTGGTGACGTTTAACTGTAACTTGTTCCCAGTACAGTCTAAGTGGCTGCTGACTGTGAGACTTGATTAAAAGTGGCCAAATAGAAGCCCAATCCACAATACATGAGCCTAAAGGCCTTCCTTATGAGTAAACTGACACCCACTTTCTTAAAAAATATCATGGGTCTAAATAGCCTTTTCAGGCTGAGAGAAGCACTTTGGTGACATTTGGCTGTAACTTGTTCCCAGTACATTCTGAGTGGCTGGTGACTGTGTGTTGGACCTAAAAGTGCCCAAATAGAATCCCAATGCACTATACATGGGCCCAAATGCCTTCCTTATGACAAAACTGACACTCATTTTCTTAAGAAAATCATTGGTCAAAATAGCCTTTTCAGGCTGAGAGAAGCACTTTGGTGACGTTTCACTGTAACTTGTTCCCGGTAACGTTTCACTGTAACTTGTTCCCAGTACAGTCTAAGTGGCTGCTGACTGTGTGACATGGCTAAAAGTGGCCAAATAGAAGCCCAATCCACAATGCATGAGCCCAAAGGCCTTCCTTATGACTAAACTGACACCCACTTTCTTAAAAATATCATTGGTCTAAATAGCCTTTCCAGGCTGAGTGAAGCACTTTGGTGACATTTGGCTGTAACTTGTTCCCAGTACATTCTGAGTGGCTGGTGACTGTGTGTTGTACCTAAAAGTGCCCAACAAGAATCCCAATGCACTATACATGGGCCCAAATGCCTTCCTTATGACAAAACTGACACTCATTTTCTTAAAAAAATCATTGGTCAAAATAGCCTTTTCAGGCTGAGAGAAGCACTTTGGTGACGTTTCACTGTAACTTGTTCCCGGTAACGTTTCACTGTAACTTGTTCCCAGTACAGTCTAAGTGGCTGCTGACTGTGTGACTTGGTTAAAAGTGGCCAAATAGAAGCCCAATCCACAATACATGAGCCCAAAGGCCTTCCTTATGACTAAACTGACACCCACTTTCTTAAAAATATCATGGGTCTAAATAGCCTTTTCAGGCTGAGAAAAGCACTTTGGTGACATTTGGCTGTAACTTGTTCCCAGTACATTCTGAGTGGCTGGTGACTGTTTGTTGTACCTAAAAGTGGTTAGGGTTAGGGTTAGGGTTAGGGTTAGGGTTAGGGTTAGGGTTAGGGTTAGGGTTAGGGTTAGGGTTAGGGTTAGGGTTAGGGTTAGGGTTAGGGTTAGGGTTAGGGTTAGGGTTAGGGTTAGGGTTAGGGTTAGGGTTAGGGTTAGGGTTAGGGTTAGGGTTAGGGTTAGGGTTAGGGTTAGGGTTAGGGTTAGGGTTAGGGTTAGGGTTAGGGTTAGGGTTAGGGTTAGGGTTAGGGTTAGGGTTAGGGTTAGGGTTAGGGTTAGGGTTAGGGTTAGGGTTAGGGTTAGGGTTAGGGTTAGGGTTAGGGTTAGGGTTAGGGTTAGGGTTAGGGTTAGGGTTAGGGTTAGGGTTAGGGTTAGGGTTAGGGTTAGGGTTAGGGTTAGGGTTAGGGTTAGGGTTAGGGTTAGGGTTAGGGTTAGGGTTAGGGTTAGGGTTAGGGTTA
Source organism: Gymnoscopelus microlampas (assembly GCF_963454915.1). Taxonomy (NCBI): domain Eukaryota; kingdom Metazoa; phylum Chordata; class Actinopteri; order Myctophiformes; family Myctophidae; genus Gymnoscopelus; species Gymnoscopelus microlampas. The sequence goes on along the minus strand of NW_028155721.1, from coordinate 11,164 downwards.
GGGTTAGGGTTAGGGTTAGGGTTAGGGTTAGGGTTAGGGTTAGGGTTAGGGTTAGGGTTAGGGTTAGGGTTAGGGTTAGGGTTAGGGTTAGGGTTAGGGTTAGGGTTAGGGTTAGGGTTAGGGTTAGGGTTAGGGTTAGGGTTAGGGTTAGGGTTAGGGTTAGGGTTAGGGTTAGGGTTAGGGTTAGGGTTAGGGTTAGGGTTAGGGTTAGGGTTAGGGTTAGGGTTAGGGTTAGGGTTAGGGTTAGGGTTAGGGTTAGGGTTAGGGTTAGGGTTAGGGTTAGGGTTAGGGTTAGGGTTAGGGTTAGGGTTAGGGTTAGGGTTAGGGTTAGGGTTAGGGTTAGGGTTAGGGTTAGGGTTAGGGTTAGGGTTAGGGTTAGGGTTAGGGTTAGGGTTAGGGTTAGGGTTAGGGTTAGGGTTAGGGTTAGGGTTAGGGTTAGGGTTAGGGTTAGGGTTAGGGTTAGGGTTAGGGTTAGGGTTAGGGTTAGGGTTAGGGTTAGGGTTAGGGTTAGGGTTAGGGTTAGGGTTAGGGTTAGGGTTAGGGTTAGGGTTAGGGTTAGGGTTAGGGTTAGGGTTAGGGTTAGGGTTAGGGTTAGGGTTAGGGTTAGGGTTAGGGTTAGGGTTAGGGTTAGGGTTAGGGTTAGGGTTAGGGTTAGGGTTAGGGTTAGGGTTAGGGTTAGGGTTAGGGTTAGGGTTAGGGTTAGGGTTAGGGTTAGGGTTAGGGTTAGGGTTAGGGTTAGGGTTAGGGTTAGGGTTAGGGTTAGGGTTAGGGTTAGGGTTAGGGTTAGGGTTAGGGTTAGGGTTAGGGTTAGGGTTAGGGTTAGGGTTAGGGTTAGGGTTAGGGTTAGGGTTAGGGTTAGGGTTAGGGTTAGGGTTAGGGTTAGGGTTAGGGTTAGGGTTAGGGTTAGGGTTAGGGTTAGGGTTAGGGTTAGGGTTAGGGTTAGGGTTAGGGTTAGGGTTAGGGTTAGGGTTAGGGTTAGGGTTAGGGTTAGGGTTAGGGTTAGGGTTAGGGTTAGGGTTAGGGTTAGGGTTAGGGTTAGGGTTAGGGTTAGGGTTAGGGTTAGGGTTAGGGTTAGGGTTAGGGTTAGGGTTAGGGTTAGGGTTAGGGTTAGGGTTAGGGTTAGGGTTAGGGTTAGGGTTAGGGTTAGGGTTAGGGTTAGGGTTA
>NW_028155722.1:41962-99338 GCF_963454915.1 Gymnoscopelus microlampas | reverse complement strand
CAGAGGGGGGTTACACAGAGGCCACTTTAGTGACGGAAAAACTACTCATGATTCTTTTCTGTTTCTTTTTTTTTTAACTTATAGTAGCAATACCGCAATATATAAAAACACTGTTTTAGTTCAAGGCCTGTATTCAAAACTTTAGTTGAGTAAAAGTATTGGAATAGATATATATATACAAGCACTGAAATGTGTCCCTTTTTCTAAAATAGCAGACGTACTAGCTTGTGCGTTAGTGAGCTTGTAGATAGGCTATGTTTTGAATAGGTAAATTATACACTGTATAATAAATGCTGTAGGGATTAAGTAGTCAATGTATGTTTTGTTTTATGCTAATAATGTACTGAAAGTGTCACTTTTTCCAAACGAGCAGACGTACAAGTTCACGATGCGACGCATTGTGAGCTTGTAGATCGGCTATTTTTCGAATAGGTAAAGTATACAATAAATACTGTAGGGCTTAAGTGTTTTATACTGATAATATAAATCCGCAAAGTAAGTAGCAACTATAAAGTTGTCAAATATTTGTATTGGAGTACAATATTTCCCTGTGAGATGTAGTGGAGTAGAAGTGTATATAAAGCATCATCAAGAAATACTCAAGTAAAGTAAATGCACCTCGAAATTGTACAGTACTAGAGTAAATGTACTTAGTTACTTTACACTGCTTTTTTACACGCACTACCTATTCTGGGTAGAACAGTCAATAGAAACCTTTAGGTCGAGTGCCCCCCCATCGACACTGCCAAACCACCCCCCTTTCTGGCCGGTCAAATCTGGGTGAGGAGACCTTAGCACATAACTCAGCTCTCGCTGACCTTTCACCCCCAGCAAGGCCTTATAGCGCCATGATGGATGGCTTCCCGGCCCCGTTGCACGGTTCACGTCTCGTGATTTATAGAGTAACTGCTAATATTTAACCCCCCCCCCCCCCCCCCACCCCATCCATCCATCCATCTATCCATCCATACATCTATCCATCCATCCATTCCGCTCCAGATCTCTGCTTTTCAATACGGTTTCGTTCCTCCACACTTTACGCCTTCAGATTTGACTTAACAATTAGAACAGTGGTTCTCAAACTTTTTCATGTCAAGGACCCCCACATTGTATTTGACCGCAGACCCCCATCTAAAACAAATAGTTTGCAAGGGACCTCAGTAAGCAAAAGTTTGAGTTAAAAATGTTCACTTTGAAAATAAATATTCAAAGATTTGCACACATTTTCAAACTTTTTCAAAAATAGCAGATGCCGTGCTATGAGCTTGTAGATCTGCTATTTTTGAATAGCCCAAGTATTGCAAGATGGAGTGACTCCATCTTGCAATTTTTCCCACATTGAGAGTTATGGAGATGGATCAGTGTCTCTCAAAGTGGGGTCCGGGGAGCCTCTCTGGGTTCCTTGAGTGGACTCTCACACAGGTCTCTGTAACTCTGAGAGAGTAACATATGGAACCAAATGGACCCCGTAATCCATTTGTAGACACTCAGAGTTATGGGGGTCCTTGGAATTAAAAAACGTTTGAGAACCCACTGAGAGAGATGGATACAGTACACAGACACACACACACACACACACACACACACACACACACACACACACACACACACACACACACACACACACACACACACACACACACACACACACACACACACACACACACACACACACACACACACACACACACAGACACGCGCACGCAGACACACTTTTAAGTTTGCGGAGGCATTTCTTCATGTTTTTAATATCCACGTGTCAGTGCATGTGCTTAATGGCTCTCCTGACTTGATCCCCTCTCTGAGGGCTATAGGGCTAAAGTGTATTTTTGTGTCTGTACAGTATGTACGTGACGTAGACAGTGTGTGGGGACTCATCAGACATCCAAGCCCAACGAAAGACATGAAAGACCTAAATGTCTCTCTCTTGGTTCCAACGCTATGTGCCAGGGCTATAGCTTGCCTTTTTTTCCACCCCTTCCTCTATAGTTTTCTTCCTCTTTTTTTCTTCCCTCGTTACCTCATGTGCACTCGCTTGCACTCGGCGGACTCTCTCTTCTTATCTGAACCGCCTCCCCCTGTTCCAAACTGTTATCGAATACCCTCATCTGCATTCTTTAGACTTCCCCCATAGAGAACACAATATACATATAACATAACATGTGGGGGCGGAGTGGAAAATTCCACAGACGGGGCCGTATATATAGGATTAATCTAGGACACGGTGTTATGTAATATAATACGCTGACAGGTTAGAACAGAACTCTAGTAGAGTTCCCACACGGACCCAGAAATATCAGTACCTTGCAGTGGTGTAAAGGAACTGAGTACATGTACTCAAGTACTGTACTTAAGTACAATTTTGTGGTATTTTGTTTTTACTTTACTTGAGTATTTCCAATTTTCCATACTTTTACTTTTACTCCACTATACATCTCAGAGGCAAATATTATACTTTTACTCCACTACAACTACTGGACGACTTTAGTTACTAGTTACTTTGTGGATTTTAAATATTATTGTGAAACGTGCATTAACCACTTCAGCTCTATATACGTAGACTTCGGCTATTGGAAAATAGCAGATCTACAAGCTCACAACGCGTCGCGATGCGACGCGTTGTGAGCTTGTAGATCTGCTATTTTCAAATGACGGCATACATTTTGAAAACATGAAATGGAAGATTTCTGCACAATGACTACTTTTACTATTGGTACTTTAAGTACATTTTGATACCAATATTTTTGTACTATTACCCAAGTACATTTTGAATCCCGGACTTTTACTTGTAACAGAGTACTTCTACATTACAGTATTGATACTTTTGGTACCTTGTGGCATATATAACATATGCTCCGCTCCACACTCCTCTCCAGTCTGCAGTCCCCCCCTTTGTCTCTCTGTCTCTTTTCTCTGATTCTCTCTCTCTCTGTCTGGCTGGCTCCTTCTCTCTCTCTGTCTCGCTCCTGTCTCTCTCTCTCTCTCTCAGCTATTGGCGTTGGAGTTACTCTGTTCCTGTCAAGAATGAGAAAAATGTCAGAGTGTCTGTGCAGGAGGAGTTGGGGATGGTGGTGCTTGTTAACCATTTTTTTCTGGGTGCAACATCAAATTCCGTACACCTTTTTTTTGATAATTGGAGACGGAATAAGTGGAAAGAACATCTGCGTTCAATGTCACACTGTCCTCCTCTCTCTCTCTCTCTCTCTCTCTCTCTCTCTCTCTCTCTCTCTCTCTCTCTCTCTCTCTCTCTCTCTCTCTGTGTCTCTCTCTCTCGCTCTATCTCTCTCACTCGTGCCCTCCCTTGCGCCGCACAGAAGCAAAGGGAGGTAATCATCAAGGAAGGTGATAAAGCTCAGACATTTAAAACATAATAATAATTAAATGAAGATCAATATATTTCAAACAAAAACAAACCCTAGGCCTATAATTCAGAGCATATTCCAAGCAGCCCCAGTGTGTGCATGGATGGATCCCCACCCCCGCCTGTTGGATGACGTCTCCTTATAAATACCAGCATGTATTTGGACAGCAGTCGCTCCATGGGTGGGGAAAAGTTATCTAAACCAGACTGGTTTAGATAACTTCGCCCCTACATCTCTGACAAATATGTATTATGACACCCCAAGACTGAGGCAGGCCACGGGGACAGCCAAGGGAACCCAAGATGAGGGAGAAGCGTGTGTTTTCACAAGGGGAAGAAATAACACAACGTAGCTTTGGGCCGATTGGAATTAATTTAAATCTCTTCTATAAAGAAAAAAAAACTGAAAGAAGAAGAAACACCCTTGTGTCGCTTCCAAACATTTCCACGCTCCTAGCCAACTGTGATGTTTACAACACTGGCTTGTTTTAGATTACACACACACACACACACGCACGCACGCACGTATACACACACACACACGCACACACACACACACTCACACATGTTTACGACACTGGCTTGTTTTAGATCAGCGCGTGCGCGCGCACACACACACACACACACACACACACACACACACACACACACACACACACACACACACACACACACACACACACACACGCACACAGACACGCGCACGCACGCACGCATGCATGCATGCATGCACACACACTCACACACACACACACACACACACACACACACACACACACACACACACACACACACACACACACACACACACGCACACCCGATAGGTATTCCTGTAATGCTGCCGACGATGACACAAGAGAGACAGAGAAAAGAAAGAGAAAGGAACAGAAGGCGAGAGAAGAGAGAGAGACGAAGAGAGAGAAGTGGAATAATGAGACAGATCAGAGGAAGTGATCCTTAGCCAGAGGTCAGAAGAGCTGATAAACGGCAGCCCTGCCTGCCTTGCATCTTAAGTGAGGATCGCTGCAATTAACCGCCACGCACACGCAGCGCTATGGATGCCACAATGTCACACACAGCCTTTTTACCCCTCCTATCACACACACACACACACACACACACACACATATACACACACACACACACACACACAGGTTTGTATTACTATACTTGTGTGGGGACATCAACGCTTTAGGACAGCCATTTTATGAATGTCATTGAAAAATACATATATTTTGCCAGTTTTAGCCGTAAGCCTAAAGCCGAAAAACAGCAGATCTACAAGCCCACAACACCCTTATAGATCGGCTATTTTTCGGTGCATGACACTGGCGCGCAACTAAGTATAAATCATGTTTAACTCTAATTCCAATCCCTAAACCTAACCTCTGAGACACCTAAATGTCTAATCCTGACCTGAATGTTTTTCTAATTGTAAACGTATCTCTAAAAAATGTTTTTTTAACTATAAAACAACCATTTGTCTTGACCAGGAAAACGGTCCTTACAATGTATATTTCTTCAAATTATACTATACTTGGTCCTCGCAAGTATAGTAATACAAACACACACACACGCGCGCGCGCGCGCACACACACACGCCACCCCCGTCAGACAATCAGCGTTGGTGTCAGTGAAGGTCACCTGACCAGAATGAGGAAAGGTCAAGGGAAGGTGTCGGTGGCGGGGGGGTGATGGCGACCAAACACATCACCTTCCCTACCGCCGCCGCGGGCCAATTTAATTAAGATTGAGAATGACATTTTCTTATCCTGTGACTTTTTTTTTTCTCTCCTCTCCCTCTCTTCTCTGTGGCTTCTCTAGTCTAGCGGGGTTGGTGGTTGGTGGTGGTGGTTATACATTTTTTGGTGAAAAAATAATAGGCGCTTCAATCAAGCCGAGACATGAATGCATTTGGGGGATTTGGCTTATTAGGCTTACACAGTAAAAGTCCTGTATGAAAGTAAAGTGAAAATAAAGTGTAAAAGTAAACTGCAAACCTAATTGCCAGTTGAATTGACTTTCTTTTTTGCCTGCGAATGTTTCCCTGCTTCTGTGATTAAATACGTGCTGGCAACCGACCGCATGCTTCCTGCCTCATATCCACTGTGCGTTTGAAGTTTGAAAGGTCAAAAGTTCTGATGTAACAAGATACTTTTTTAGAGATATATGGAAAGATGTCTTCATTAAAGCATCCAAGCCCCAAACCTCCCCCCCCCCCCCCCCCCCCCCTCCCCCGTCACCCACTCATCTAGGGTAGCCCCTCTAAACCAATGGTTCTCAAACTGTGGGTCATTTGCTGTCCCCGGATTATTTGCCTCAAGGACGACTTCACCCATTTTCAACCAATCTTCAGATAATTGGTCCTCACTAATGCTCAAGATAAAATGTTTAAAAATAAATTCTACCCGGTCTGTGTCTCATGGGCTGTGGGACACTTCAGAAACCTGCCTACCAGTGACATCATCGTTAGGCAGATTTTTTTTTTTTTCCAACAAGATTAAACCATTTTTTAGATTTGTATTAGCGCGAGAACAATGGCTTCCATTATAGCAGTGGTTGTCAACCAGTGGTCCGGGGACCACCAGTGGTCCTTGAGGGGGCACCAGGGGGTCCCCAGCAAAATGTGTTAATAGTGTCACAATCATTTTTATCCACTTAGCTTTGCCTATTCAAAAAGCAGATCTACAAGCAGATCTACAAGCTCATAGCACGGCACCGAGTGCCGCGCTATGAGCTTGTAGATCTGCTATCTTTGACATTTTTAACTACAATCTTTGCTTCTGGGGGTCCCTGGCACAACATTTTCAGATGGGGGTCCGCTGCCAAATTTATATCAATTTAGGGGTCCTTGGCATGAAAAAGGTTGAAAACCACTGCCTTATAGCATGCTCTCCACAGCCCTCCTCTGAGACACGTAGACAAAAATGCTACCATTTTATCATGAGCATTAGTGAGAGGACCAATTATATGAAGATAAGTTGAAAATGGGTGAAGTTGTCCTTTAATGTGCAACATTGTTTTCTCACTCAACAGTAAACAAACCAACAGTATAAGTGTATACAGGGTATGTGCCAATTTAAGGTCTGTCGGGGGTGTCCCAGTTCAAATATGATTCTTTTGCTGGGGTCGTGGCCTTAAAAGTCTGAGAACCGCTGCTCTAAACAAGAGCAGCTCAGTGTCATCATGACAATCTGTGGGCTTTGCAGATTCCATGATGGAGCCACAGAACAACCTAGTGCAATAAAAACTTTGTGTTTCTGTGGGCGACATCATGGAGATGAAGGCAGAGAGAGAGAGAGAGAGAGGGAGAGAGAGCTGGCTGGGCAGAGCCTCGAGCCTCCCCTCTCTCTCTCTCTTTCCCTCTGTCTCCGGGGACTCTTTGCTTTAATCACAGCGTAGACAAGTAAAGTTATGTGAACTTTGCACGCCTTTGGTCTCCCTAGTTGCTCTCTCTCTCTCTCTCTCTCTCTCTCTCTCTCGCTCTCTGTCCTTATGTATCTCTTTTTCCCTCTCCCATTCCCTGTTTTCTCTCACTCTCTCTGTCCCCCCTCTGTTTCTGTCTCTCCCTGTCTCTCTTCTTTCTGTCTCTACTATCTGTCCTTCTCTCTCTCTCATTGACTGCTCTCTCTCTCTCTCTCTCTCTCTCTCTCTCTCTCTCTCTCTCTCTCTCTCTCTCTCTCTCTCTCTCTCTCCCCCCCACTCTCTCTCTCCCCCCCCCCCTCTCTCTCTCTCTCTCTCTCTCTCTCTCTCTCTCTCTCTCTCTCTCTCTCTCTCTCTCTCTCTCTCTCTAGTCCATGATCCTCTTGTTCTCACAGCAGATGTGTCATCTCCTGCTCCTCTCCCCTCGAACAGCATTTTTGCTGTTAAACCAAAGACCAAAGAGCTAGTTGTTGTGGTGGTTGCTTGTAAGAGTTGCAGCAGCAGTAAATAAATGCACACAGTGACGCCAGGGAGTTAAACACACAGACTAGCGGGTCGTCCACATAGAGAAGAGTCTCCTTCCTGTAGTTGTAATTGAGGCTTTGGACATGTCCGCCCTCATGACACCCCCCCACCTCCCACAGACCCCCTGCTGCCACTAAAGAGCCAGGGATACGGTCATTACTGCACAGGGAAACATATGGGGTCGGGTATCTTAACTGTCCAGCAGCCCGTTTGAAGGAACGGAAGGATGGCTGTGGACGGGGGAATGGGTCAATGGTGGTCAAGCTGTCGCTGACCATTATTATGAAGGATTCTGAGAGTTTCGTGCTAGCGCTGTTGGAGATCCTCAAACAAGCAGCGGGTGGATGAAGTATCTCTGACTTTTTACTTTATTAACCCATTAAGACCTAAGGCCGATCCTGAAAAATGTTTTCTAAATCCTAACAGTTTTTTGAAAAGAAAAAAATAATAATAATAAAGATATAAATAAAATAAAAAATATCTTAAAAATATTTTGTTCCAGGGACCCTCAGAAGCAAAGATTTGAGGTACTTACAACTGTTCGCTTTAAAAATATATATATTCAAAGATTTGCACACATTTTCAAACTGTTTCTAGAATAGCAGAAGAATCTGTAAAATCACCTCAACATTGTACTTAAGTAGGCCTACAGTAATTGAGATGTACTTAGTTACTTTCCACCACTGCAAACAAGCTGGTCATCTACTGCTAGCTGTGGTGTCTTCCTATATTGTATACGATATACTCGGTCAGAAACCTCTTATCTCCATATTCAAACCTTTTGTGTTTTTTCGTAAATTAACGGCCCTACTAGAGCATACTACAGCGTCACACAAAAGTATCAAAACTTAAAGTGGCAGTATCCTTTCGGGGCTCTCCCCAGGCTGGCAGAGAGAGAGTAACGCCCATGATCACATGCTTAGGCAATTGGCACTGGGTGAAAAAATGGGCTACAAAATCGTGGGATAGCAATTTAAAACAAAAACAAAAAAAAAGTAGCAGATCCACAAGCTCGAAACGCAGCACGAACCGCGAAGCGACGTGTTTTGAGCTTGTGGATTTTGCCATTTTGCTATTTTTTTATTTGAATCCTGAATAGTTTTGGACATTTTGGAGGTTTATGAGACGATAGGCTATATATCTGTGCTCGTGAAATTCTTTCTAAACAGGGGGTGCTTGATATCAATCAGATGTAGTGTGTGGCCTAGTGGTTAGAGGGGCGGCCTTGTTACCGGAAGGTCCCTAGTTCGATTCCCCAATTCATCACATCAATCATGAATCACCGCTGAATAGCCCTTGAGCAAGGCTTCCATGCAGGGTCCGGCTGGAAACAAGCTTCGTGCTTAGTCCGACACCCTGGGTAAACAACAAACTTTGCTTTGCTTTGCTTTGTCCTGCAATGTTCCAGCTTTTATTTCGCCCCCCCCCCCCCCCCCCCCTCGGTCCCATACACCGCCGGCGTGTTCAGAAGTTTCAGCTTATAGTAGTTACAGCTGAAGACGTAAAAGTGGTAAAAGCCTAAGGTTTCAACCGGAGTCAGCCATACAGCGGAGCTGTCAAAGAGGCAGACAGCATCCTGTCAAACGTGGCCCTGCGGCTGTCGAAGGAGGAGGGCCCTCCCTCCTTCCCTCCCTCCCCGGGCGCCTCTTTAGGTGCCTGGGTCCCATATAGGAGAGAACAGCCAAATCCCCAGTGCTGGTTTAACTCCGAGTGTACAAAAAAATAAAAAGTACCTGTACGGGCCCATTTTGCTGCATGCGAACGGTCCCATAGAATTGGGTTAGGTCATGCATAAATATACTTTCATAATGTGTTCTTTTTTTTTTCCGCCAGTGGCAAAGCGTTGTAAGACATTAGCATTTTTACAGTGTGCATAACCTGCCTGTGCTGTGGTGAGGTGTCACGCTATATGCACTGAAAGTGTGAAAGTGTCGGCACTTCCCCCCTCCACTCTCACATGTCCTTACTGTCAAGTAAAAACCTTGTATCTCCAAGTAATTTTTTTTGTAAATGAAAGGATTAGTTCACCCCAAAGATTACTTACTTTCTATAAATTATACACCCCATGAAGCATTGAATGAATGGAGATTTTTTTAGTTTTTGTCGCATTCTAAACCTAATTAATTCTAAACCAATAATTTGATAACCGGCACAAAGAGTCTCCTTTGTGTCTCCTACCGGATACATTAGCATCTTTATTATTATCATCAAATTATTGCCTCAGGAATGTGACTAAAACAAAAATAAATATCCATAAATTCAAGTATCCATGGGGTGACTAATCGATAGAAAAAATTGTGTTGGGGGGTGAACTATCCCTGTTTCATTGCATCATAGTGTTATGCAAAAGTATAGCACAAAAAAAAAGTTCAATCTACAAAGGGCAAAATTCACAATACGATGCGATGTGACTTTTGAGGTTGTAGATTGGATATTTTTAATTGTTTTGAATGTTTGAAAGTGAAAGTGAGAGTGTTTATAAGTCTGTCTGTTGTTTTTTATCAATATTTAACCAACGAAAAGTATTAACAACTGCTATGTTGCTTGTGACTAAATAATACCTACATTGGATCCATTATTTACAACACAGGTTTTTCATTTCCTGAAAAGTAACCGTTTTGCTACATACGAGGTTCCCACACCGACACCAACAATATCTCGGTTGCTTGGCAGACGTCAAAAAACAACAAACAAATGACGGTTTGAAATGTCGCCTCCGTTTTGAAACTCATTTCCTTTGGTGCATATGAGCCATGTTATTGAAGTTACCATGGTGATTCAATTTAAGCAGCATCCCTTCCCCCCTCCCCCCTCTCTCTCTCCCTTCATCTTCCCTCCCTCCCTTCCTCCTTTCGTCGTGTTTCCTCGCAGGAAAGAACAAAAAGAGCAAATATTTCTGAGAGGAATTCCCTGGGTTGTGGTGGGAGGGGAGGGTTTGGGGTAAAAATGTTCTCCCCAGTTGGGATCTTTCTATTCATCAGATTATGCATCCTGAGGAATCTGGAGAGCAAGCGCAAAAAAAAAAATACACAAAAACTATGCACATGCACAATTTGTGCTGGAGGAAGTCAATAATATAGAAATGAATAATGCGTGTCAGATTGATTTGCAACGGCCAAGGTCAGGGCCGGATTTAGCTTTGTTTTGAGTTGTAAAGATGGGCTGATCTTGCACAGAATCTAAGCAGATCTTGCTGTGTCCTTACTTGAACGCGGCCGGAATCATTCACCATTGGTGGAACGTATTCTAGAGCAGTGGTTCTCAACCTTTTCAGGCCGCGACCCCCCCAAAATAATCATATTTGAACTGAGGACCCCTCAAAATAATCATCTTTGAACTGAGGACCCCTCAAAATAATCATCTTTTAACTGGGGACCCCTCAGAATAATCATATTTGAACTGAGGACCCCTCAAAATAATCATATTTGAACTGAGGACTCCTCGAAATAATCATACAAAATCGATAGAAAACATTTTTTAGGTGTGAACTATCCCTTTAAGCGGTTAATATGAGGATGAGGGTTGTTGTCTGAACTGTAACATTGATGAGGGTTGTTGTCTGAACTGTAACATTGATGAGGGTTGTTGTCTGAACTGTAACATTGATGAGGGTTGTTGTCTGAACTGTAACATTGATGAGGGTTGTTGTCTGAACTGTAACATTGATGAGGGTTGTTGTCTGAACTGTAACATTGATGAGGGTTGTTGTCTGAACTGTAACATTGATGAGGGTTGTTGTCTGAACTGTAACATTGATGAGGGTTGTTGTCTGAACTGTAACATTGATGAGGGTTGTTGTCTGAACTGTAACATTGATGAGGGTTGTTGTCTGAACTGTAACATTGATGAGGGTTGTTGTCTGAACTGTAACATTGATGAGGGTTGTTGTCTGAACTGTAACATTGATGAGGGTTGTTGTCTGAACTGTAACATTGATGAGGGTTGTTGTCTGAACTGTAACATTGCTTGCAGATATGTGCTTGTCACTAAATGTATTCAGAAACAAAGTCACACAGTGTCAGTCTGGAGGAACCAGACACACTGATCCCCCCCAACCAACCAGGACCCTGGGGTGACATCATCTGCTCTCTGTTTATTTGACATTGAAGCATGAAGGCTATTTGTGTTGCCATCGCTCCCTGAACCCCCCCCCCCCCCCACCATCATAGAGTTCAATGAGTTTCATTTCTTCCCAAAGATAGTGTCTTGTATTTAGGGGGCTTGCAGCGGCCTGTCTGATTCCCCCAAAACAAAACTTTTTTTATGTGATGTACAAAATGCTTTGACATGTCTCAGTGTGATGATGGATTCACCTCATTCAAAAATAGTACACACAGTTGTGAGCTTGTAGATCGGTTATTTTCAAATAGCAAAAGTACAAAAAAGGGGTTAATTGGTTGATATGTTTTGTAATAATAGTCTAAATCTAAATGACTAAAGTTTTCAAATAATTGTAGTGGAGTGCTAAGTACAACATTTGCCCCTGAGATGTAGTGGAGTCAAAGTATAAAGTAACCAAAGATATAAATACTCAAGTAAAGTCAAAGTACCTCAAAATTGGACTTGAAGAACAGTAATTGAGATGTACTTAGTTACTTTCCACCACTGCAAACAAGCTGGTCATCTACTGCTGGCTGTGGTCTCTTCCCATATTGTATACGATATGTTCTGTAAATTAATGTGCTCGTGAAATTCTTTCTAAACAGGGATGTGTTTGATTCAACTCATTCACAAGAGAAACAAGAGGCCAGGTCTGATACGAAAACAAGCCAAACGGAAGCGACTCTGGGCCACACATGTCATTCAGTGCGGTTTCATACGTATTGTATCATGTTCTTTTTAATGTCTGAGTCGCTTTTTTTCTGCCCCACTGAGGGTTTCATTATGTCTATTATCATGTCCGTGTAATACGTGTGTGTGTCTTTAGGCTGTGCTTTAGGGGGTGTGTGTGTGTGTGTCATGCTGCTCGGCGCGGATTGTTCTGAAGCATCACCGAGTACAATGCAATATGATTGCAATAATGGTTTTCATCCTGACGAGTGAGTGTCAGGATCAATTCACACAGAGCTGAGTGTGTCAGGAGGTTCTAACGTTTTGTCATTTTATTCAGTTTGACATTTTTATAATGTTTTTTTTTTATTTATAACACAGAACCAGAATGATGAAATTTTCTTCGTAGTCACGGAAACAAACACGTTTATGCACTGGTGTAAAGTAACTACATTTGCTCATCAAGTACTGTACTTAAGTAAAATTTTTAGGTATTCTTTACTTTACTGGAGTATTTCCAGTTTTCTGTACTTTTACTTCTACTCCACTACATCTCAAAAGGCAAATGTTGTACTTTTACTCCACTACAATAATTTGTAAACTTTAGTTAGCTACTTTGTAGATATACATTATTACATTATAAAACATACATTTACCATTAGCCCTATTTTATACCTAGGCTATTTTCTTTTACTCAAGAAGCATTTAGATTTTTTTTAACACAGGCCTTTTACTTGTAACAGAGTATTTTTTTATTGTGGTATTGCTACTTTTACTTAAGTAAAACATCTTAGTACTTCTTCCACCACTGCGTTTATGTGTGCACATTCACACGCGCGCACACACACACGCACGCACGCACGCACGCACGCACGCACGCACGCACGCACACACACACACACACACTGCACCCCAGCCTTCTCTTCATTTTTAGCTTTGGTTCTTCCTCTCCGCTGCGGCCATCTGTCCATATTGGACGTCTGCCCTCTCAGTCTGAGAGGCTGACGGCTGCTGTCCTGTATATATATTTATATATAGCCCGGCTTCCCATATTTCATCTTGTCTTCAGAGTGAGAAGACATTTTGTCATCCCTGTTATCCCTGACATTGAATAATAAAGTGTTATTTTGTACTTTGGGGACACATTACGTTGAACATGAGCTCAGAGTTAACATGCTGTTGTTACCTAACTGACAGGTTTTTTTGGCTGCTGCCAAAAATGTACCCGCTGTCAGCACTGGTCAGCACCAGTGGTGACCAGTACTCACAAAAAGTACTCACATGTTTTACTTAAGTAAAAGTATCAATACTGCAATGTAGATATACTCTGTTCTGAAAGTCCGGTAATCAAAAATGTCTTGAGGAAAAGTACAAAAGTACATACTTAAAGTACCAAAAGTAAAAGTACTCACTGTGCAGAATGTCCCATTTCACAAATTCAGAATCTTTTGAAAACAGCGACGCATTGTGAGCTTGTACTGTAGATCGGCTATTTTCAAAATAATAATCAAAACCTACAAAGTACTGTAACTAGTAACTACATTTTTCAAATAATTGTAGTGGAGTAACAGTATAATATTTGCCTCTGAGGTGTAGTGGAGTACATCTCAGACAAAAGTAAAAGTACAGAACATTGAAAATACTCCACTAAAATAAAGAATACCTAAACATTTTACTTAAGTATGGTACTTGAGTAAATGTACTTACTATATACAACGTACTTACTTAGTTACTGTCCATGACTGACTACAGCTATCATGAATGGAGTGGCTTAAATCAGAGGCATTTAAAGGACAACTTTGTTTTTTTACAACCAATGTTTATGTTTTAGATTGTAATTAAAGTAAATAAAAGATGAGTGTTAAAAAATTTAAATTTACTGCTTTCTATAGTTTTAGCAATTTTCACAATCTTTTTTACAGTGTTTTCACAGTGGGCGGGGGCATTCTGTCCGGTGGCTAAATATGTATTTTTTTAACACAATAACCCGGCGTTTTCTTTATTATTATTTACAGTAGCTCTTCTAGCCCCCAATAACTCACATCTGGCCATCTCAGACAGCCGGACCTTTTTTATTGTGTAAAAAAGGCATATTTAGCCACCGGACAGAATGCCCCCGCCCACTGTAAAAAATATCGCAAAAAATGCTAAAACTATAGAAAGCAGTAAATGAAAAAAAAATTACACTCAACATTTATTTACTTTAATTACAAGCTAAAATATAAACCCTGGTTGTAAAAAACCAAAGTTGTCCTTTAATTTGTGGTTTCCTTGATTATGGGGCCTGCCTGGCAGAGTCATTCTAGCTGCCACATGTTGCAGTGTTTAGTGTCAACCAGTTGGCAGTGATGGAAAGTAACTATGTACATGTGTTCAAATACTGTACTTAAGTACAATGCTGAGTGTTCATTGTTTATTTTACTTTACTGGTGTATTTCCGATTTTCAACACTTTTACTTCTACTCCACTACATCTCAGAGGCAAATATTGTACTATTTATTACTCCACTACAACCATTTGAAAACTTTTAAGGTACAGTACTAGTTACTTTGTAGATTGATGAACCACATCAGCCCTATTTTATACCAATACGTTTGTACTTTTAATCAACCCACATTTTGAATACAAGACTTTCACTTGTGGTGTTGATACTTCTACTTGTGTAAAAATAAACAAAAAACATTTGAGTACTTCTTCTTCCACCAGTGAGTAATCCTAGCTGCCATGTTGCAGAGTGTCTATAGTGTCAACCAGTTGGCTTGATGGAGGAGAAAGGGGGGGGAAGCCCTTTGGCTCCTGGTGCCAGGGAGAGAGAGAGGGTTTCAGGGAAACCGCGTGACACAGTGGCTGTGTCACCGTCACACCGCGCTCGTAGGGGGAATCCCTTCCTGTGTTTGGTCAGCCGCTGGAACCGTTGCCGTGGCGACCACCAGTGTTTACCGCACACACAACAGTAAGGCAACCAAGGCAGCAACACAAGCTAAAGCGGGGATGACGGGCGCATGTGGTAATGTCTATTTTTGAACTCCCAACAGTAAGCACTGTGTGTGTTTGTGTGCATCTGCGCGGACTTGTGAAATGACTCGGGTGTGCGTGTGCGTGTGCGTGTGCGTGCACGCGCGCCTGTGAAATTACTGTGTGTGTGTGTGCGTGTATGGACTTGCATTACTCTAACATGTGAAGGCCAAATGTGCTTGATTTATACTTATTTGCGGACTGCTGTCGCACAAGCAAAATAGTCGATCACTCTGACTTCATGGTTACAGTTAATGTGTCAATTTGAATAAAAAGCTGATGCTGCTGAGCAAGAGCAGTGTGCAGGATTTTGGTTCATGAAACGTTTTTCATGATTGCTTCATGGTTAGAGTTGAAGAAAGGCCAATTCTCTTTTTTTTTAATGGCGTTAAATTACCGTCCTAAAATGTCCTCGCAAGTATGGTAATAGAAACGCGCGCGTGTGTGTGCCTTTGTGTGTGTGCCTTTGTATGTGTGTGTGTGTGTGTGTGTGTGTGTGTGTGTGTGCCTTTGTGTGTGCGTGCGCGCGCGCTGTACATGCTCATGTGCATGCATGACATCTCCCTGCAGTGGAAAGCATGGTCTAACCACCGGACACAGAGCCTTGATTAGATGACTAAGGGCTCAGCCGCTCGAAGACAAACGTCTAAAATAGAGAGAAACACAATCCTTAAGTGCTAGTGTACTAGAAACACGATTACCGTGGCAACCGTACAGTATCACAACAAAGAGACAACGGTTGAGTGTGGGCGGACCGTCTGACATTCTGAAGTCTCCTTCTTTTTTTTGTTATACATCTTTTTATTGGAGAATAACAATTCAGCCATTAAATAATACAGCTCTCCATAGTTGTGTTTTTTTTTTAACAAGACATTGACAGCCAAATTAAACACAGTATCACAAGATGAAAATAAAATGACAGTAAACAATAACAAACAGAACAAAAAACAGACAAATAGAAACACTTAACATGAAGTCTCTTTCTGAGTGAAAATTAGTTTTAAGTATGATTTGTTTTAATAGGATGACATACTTTGCTTCGAAATAGCTCTGATAACCGCTAACTAACATGGTGATTTGTGGAATTCAGTGGTATATTTTTTGATATTAGAAAACGATCCATGCCAAGAGAAAAAAAAGGGGAAAAAAGAGATTACTATGCATGACTTCTTTTATATATATAAATTCTGTAATAATGAGAGAGATTCTTGGCACCGGAGAAAAGCCCACTCCATAGCGCAGCTCCGTGGAGCTCAATTAGGAATCATCTCGATCATTAATCCAACCTATAAACTATTAATGCACTCCAGTCATTTTTTACGATAAGGCTCCCTACGTTTGAAAATTCCTCATCACGGTTTAAATTAGGAGAGCTCTCTCGTACATCAAGATTTGGCCCCACCGAGTTATTTTTTTCTTTTTTAATTTTAGCTCCAAAATGTAGATTTAATTGAATATCCCTCTTGGCCCGTCTCGCTCTGTATGTCTGGCTTCTTCACTCTCTCTCCCTCTTTCTCGTGCACGGTCGGTCCGTTGGGTGCGTGTCTGTTTACGTGCACAGATCTGCGGCTAGACGCACTGGTCTGTGATTTTGATCTATTAGTTAGTGCAGTGGTTCTCAACCTTTTCAGGCTGCGACCCCCCCCCAAAATACTTATATTTGAACTTGGGGACCCCCCACCCTGACAAGCACTTGGAATTGTAGCAGTTGAGGCATATGAAAATAGCTGATCTGCAAGCTCACAACACCTGTCGTTGCGAGGCGTTGTGAGCTTGTTTTTTTTGCCTCTTTCTTATACATTTTAATTTGACAATTTGGCCAATGTTTCACCAGTTTTATAGTATAGTACATTAGTATTTGATTAATTGATGCAGTAATGCTCTTTTTTCTGTTCTTTCTTTCTTTTTTTCTTTTAGGTATTAAAAAGGTGTTAAAAGTCCTTAGATTGTCGATTCACTGTCGTCTGGAGACCCCCTTCCCCCACCCCCCACCACCAAATCATGTGGGGACCCCCCTGGGGGTCCCGACCCACAGGTTAGTGTCTGTGTGTACACCAGTGGTTCTGTTGTGAGGACCGCAGGAACGTGGTCCTCACAATGTTTATTTATCAAATTATTCTACAGTATAAACTTGTGGGGACTTTTAGCCCTCACAAGTACAGTATAGTAATACAAGTAGCCCCCCCCCCCCCCCCCCCCACACACACACACACACACACACACACACACACACACACACACACACACACACACAGTCACACACTGTCATGTACCTTCCTGTGCTGTCAGATTCACTCTTCCATCACACTTGTACTCAGATCATTTAAGGGACAATCTACTGCGACTTTGGAACATAACACAACACGTTCCTCCACACAGATGACATGTGACTTTAAGAGCCGCACCGTATGGAAACACACCTGGTCCTACCCCCCCCCCCCCCACTCCCTTCTCCCCCCGACCACCCCCCCCCCCCTGTATGGCAGACACCCCTGAATCTTAACCCATTAACCCTTTCAATCCGTGAATGCATCTGTGTCATTTTCGATTTGAGCTCTGACCATTATTTTTATACTTTGGCCTATTTTTTTTAAATCGTGTTAATTTGTGGAAATCTTTGAATACATATTTTCTTTTTTTTTTTACAACATTTTTAACTAAAATCTTTGCTTCTGGGGGTCCCGGGAACAACATGTTTTGATCGGGATCGGCGGCCAAAAATATATATTTTTTGGGCAGTCCTTGACATGAAAAAGTTTGAGAACCACTGCACTGATATAACATCATTTTCATTTTAAACTGTTAGGATTTAGAAGACATTTTGTAACGATTTGCACACATTTTCATGATTAAAAAAGAAAATAGCCAAAGAAGTCTAAAATAACAGAGACCCAGCGCTCCTTGATTCAATGGGTTAAACAGCTTCCATATACTGTAGGTATGAAAAAAACTGCGAATGCGACGTAGAAATTAATTTTACATTTCCATGAGTTCCCTATGCCGTTTTAAAAAGTAATGAGACTGGAATAAAAAAAAGCACTCAAGTTAATAGCCTCGGCAATATTGTGCCTCCTGCCATTTCCACTATACTGCTCTTTTCCAGGAAGCAGACAGTGTTTAAACTGTCGGCCGTATTAACTCCACCTCTCACATAATGGCCGTGTCCATTTGATAACTTAATTGTTCCTTGCATTAGTAGGAAGCTTTTAAACATATGCGGGGGCCGAGTGGCTCCAGGATGGACGTTGGACATGCGGGACGCTTGACAAGTAACCAACCCTTTATCCTTTGTAAAACAGACCTTAACCCATTGAGGCCTGAGGCCGCTAAAAACGCCTTCTAAATCCTGACTGAAGAACTTCAAATATTTATTCAAAAATGACAACAAATGTATGTTGCTATATACTGTACATAGCAACAGGAACCCCAAAAGGGGTTCCCGTCCTGAAAGGTATAGTTACAAATTGGGGTTCCCGCCCAAAATGGGTTAAAGGGATAGTTCACCTCCAAAATGACTTTTTTCCTATCGATTAATCACCCCATGGAGACTTGAATTCATAGACATTCTTTAGTTTTTGTCGCAGTTCAATAGTTTGATGACCAGCAGTGGTTCCTGTAGGAGACAGAAAGAGTCTCCTTTGTGTCTCCTACCGGAACTGCTGCCTACCGGTCAAATTATTGGCTTAGGAATGCGACAAAAACAAAAAAATGAATGAATGAATTTTTGGGTGAACTATCCCTTTAAGTTTCAACTGCACTCGGACCGCTTCTTTTCCGTTGTCTACTCCCGTTGTTGTGAGCTTGAAGATCCGCTATTTTTGGTGAATGGGGAATGCTGGGGGTTCAAGTGGTTAAACACAACTGAGTTTATGAGATTCTGAGAAATACCACTCTGGAGGCATTATGGACATCCTGAGGAAACGCAGTTGAACGGACCTGCCGCGCACACACACACACACAGTTACACAGTGACACAAACACACACACACACACACACACACACACACACACACACACACACACACACACACACACACACACACACACACACACACATTTATATTACTACACTTGTGATGACATCAACATTTTAGAACGATGATTTCATGAATGCCATCTATTACATTTTTCGTCACTTTTAACCCTAACCTTAAAGCCGGAAAATAGGCTTGCATTGTGAGCTTGTAGATCGGCTATTTCCTGGTGCACGACACCAACACCGAACCATGAATCAGGCATTATAACTCCAACTCTAACCCCTATAATTGTATAAGCCCTTTTTTTTAATAATATACAAATAAAACAACCATTTATCTTTTTGAGAACCAGAAAAATTGTCCTCACACTGTCTATTTATCAAACTCTACTACACGTTGGCCTTCACAAGTATATTAACCCATTAAGGACTGAGGTTCCGATTCTACAAAATGTCTTCTAAATCCTAACAGTTTTTTGGAAAAAACGTATGTTGCTATGTCAGTGGTTCTCACACTTTTTCATGTCAAGGGCCACCCATGTATTTGGCCGCGGACCCCCATCTCAAAATATGTTGTTCCAGGGACCCCCAGAAGCAAAGATTTGAGTTAAAAATGTTCGCTTTAAAAAATATATATATTCAAAGATTTGCACACATTTTCACGAATTTTCAAAAATAGCAGATCTACAAGCTCATAGCGCGGCACTTTTGCATAGCCAAATTGTAAAATAATGCTTTTTAGCTCAAATCTAAAAATTACACAGATGCGTCCCAGGTCTTAATGAGTTAATACAGTACTATTGTACACACACACGCGCAGACGCACGCACACGCACACACACACGCACACACACACACACACACACACACACACACACACACACACACACACACACACACACACACACACACACACACACACACACACACACCGAGCACTCCTCTCTTCCTGTCCTGTAGGGAGGTGCCCTGTGTAGGAGGAGGAGTGCTTCCAGCAGGGATATCCCCATATGGTTTTTCGAGGAGTTGTGTGTGTGAGTCATAACTAACTAAGCAGCAGCCAGCCCTGGACATTCTTTCCAGGGTGGAACAGAGTACTGTATGTTCTGTTTGCATTAGCAAGAGGAGGAAGGATACACCGCGTCACCTCCTCGGCTTCTCTCTGACCCCCCCTCCTCGCGGCTCGCCTCCTCCTCCTCCTGGTACGTTGGGTCAGCCTGACCCATGTGTGTGGGGGGCAATGAGTACAATTAGACGCTTACCTCGGACAACCCCTTCAAATCCTGCCCTGTCTAAAGTTGAGTGAGTATAGCCCTTGGGAAACCGACCGTTCCCAAGCCATGATGTGGCCCCATAGGTCATGGGGGCCTGTCTCCTGTTTCTGTAGCGTCAAGAGGGAACTTGACGGTACCTCCTGGACATGACGCTATAGGATACCACCTGGACATGACGCTACTAGTACCTTCTGACCTATGGGTTCAGGAGCCTGGGATGTCCTGTGTCTGTAGCGTAAAACATGTGTATCCTTACTCTCCTTCAAAACCGCTCTAAAAGAGCACATATACAGCCTGTGGCTGCAATTCAGAACTGCATGGCCCCTGTAAAAAGTCAAAGCCTACCCCAGGGGTACACTCTTAACCACAAGGCCACTGAGCTGGTTTAGCTTAAACATTGGTTCTCAACCTTTTCAGGCCTTGACCCCCAAAAATAATCATATTTGAACTGGGGATCCCCCAAAATAATCATATTTTAACTGGGGATCCCCCAAAATAATCATATTTTAACTGGGGATCCCCCCCAAAAAAATATTTGAACTGGGGACCCCCCCAACCTGATAAGCACTTGGCTCATGCGAGGTGTTGTGAGCTTTTAGATCCCCCCCCGAAAATCATGTGGGGAAGAAAATCATGTGGGGAAGAAAATCATGTGGGGACCCACAAGTTGAGAACCACCGAGCTAAAACAATTAAATCACATGGTGCATTGAGTGTCCAGTGACCAATCACACATGATGTTCAGATATAGGGAGGTGTTCGTCTATTCCAGGGGTATAGGCAACCTTTATTATCAAAAGAGCCATTTTTGGCCCAAACATGTATTACAAATCTGTCTGGAGCCGCACAATATGTTTGCTTTATTTATTTATTCTCTGTGCTTTTTCTTGTCTATCAATATTACTTTTTTATTGTTTGCTAATGTTTCAAAGCAGTACGCTTTACCAGTAAGCCAGCAGCGTTGGTGCTGAAAGCAAACAAAATGTCAAGCATTAATACATTCTTCATATTCCTTCAGTAATTTGTTTCTTATTTTTTATCTGGTGTATAGGCGACACTTTCTTCTTTACAATAGGAGAATGTAAGAATAACTACTTCAATAATACATTTTGATTAAAATGAAGGAGAAAAAAAAAGAAAGAAAGAAAAAGACTTACATACTTTTTGCCCAAGCAACTGAGAGCCACGGGAGGGCCTTAAAAGGGAAATGACTTTTTTCTTATCGATTAGTCACCCTATGGAGACTTGATATTTTGGATATTATTTTTTTTTGTCGCATTCCTAAGCCAATAATTTGATGAACGGCAGCGATTCCGGTAGGTGACACAAATAATCTCCTTTGTGTCACCTATCGGAACTGCTGCCAAACCGGTCCGCTGGTCATCAAATTATTGGCTTAGGAATGCAACAAAAAATATCCATGAATTCAAGTCTCCATGGGGTGACTAATAAAAAAAAAAAAAAGTAATTTTTGGGGTGAACTATATCTTTAAAATCATAGTGTTTTGCCAATTAGTTGGGGGCTCACTTGCAATATCCGCGACCCACGGGTTGAGAACCACTGGGCTAGTATATGAAAATCTTGGAGGTGCGAGAACTGTACCGAACAGAACGTCACGGCCAGGCACTGCCGACTTCATTTTTTATCCTCGTCGACCTGCTGAAGCGGTCCAAAGGTCATGTCGGGTTGGAGCATGCTGCCAGCTTAGCACGCAAAGCACAGCGTTTGAGAGAATACTGAGGATTCGGGACGGACCATTTTTTTGTGATCCTCGCCTCGAGGGCCCCCAGGATGTTGGACTAGCACGCCACGAGGCTGAAACATCCATTTTAAAATAGAGTGCTAGCTGAGCCGTGGGCTGTTTCTGTGTGTAATGGTCAGGAATGACATTAGGCTGCAGTGTGTGTGAGGCTATCAGGATGTTTCCTGTTGAAAGCAAACCAACTTAGCGTTGCACAAGCTTCAACTCATCTCTCATGGACACAGTGCCCTATGCTCTGTCAGTCAGTAATAAGATACTAGCAAGCAGTGGTAGACAAGTACATTTACTCGAGTACTGTACATAAGTACATTTTTAGAGTATCTGTACTTTGGAAGCTTATCAGTTTCACTCCACTACATTTCAATGACAAATATTGTTATTTTTTGACTAGGAAGGGAAATACTACTAATAATAATAACTTTATTTAGCACCTTTCAAAAACAAGTTACAAAGTGCTTTACAATAACAACAGTTGATATACAATAAAAATTTGAAATGAATTGTATAAATAGTACAACAGTTCATAATCTAAGAAAAAGCTGTGCGATAGAGGTGAGTTTTAGAAGAGATTTGAAAGAGGACACTGAGTTTGCCTGCCTGTTTCAGGGGCCCGGGGCGAACAGCAAAAGCCCGGTCGCCCTTTGTGACAAGGCGAGACTTTGGTTCCGTCAATAGGGCCCTGTTGGATGATCTGGCCTGGCTTATAAGGAGTTAAAAGATCACAGATACTGTATATGCAGGCCAGGAGCCTGACCATTTAGGGCTTTAAGAACAAGCAGTAAAATCCTAAAATCAATTCTAAAACTCACAGGTAACCAATGAAGGGCCGCCAGGACTGGTGTAATGTGCTCACCTCTCTTTGTGTGGGTCAGGAGCCTGGCAGCTGGTGTTTTGTATCAGTTGCAGTCTTTGAATATTTCGCTTACTGATCCCTGAATAAAGTCTGGATGAGATAAAAGCGTGAAAAGGTACATTGTGAATGAACTCAACGTATGAGCCTTATTTCAAATATGAAAATAGCAGCTCTACAAGCTCACAACGAGCCGCAATGCGACGCGTTGTGAGCTTGTAGATCTGCTATGAACATTTCGGCAAATCTTTGAATTTCTGTTCAGACTTCAGACACATACAGAGAGCTCCATATGGCCACAAAAAGGACACAGACAGAACAGTCTGTACAACGGGTACTCTGACAAAGCCCCCGACACCATGACTCAGAAATATCGGTCGGATTGGGGGTGCGACAGTGGTTCCTAGAACCTCTAGTTGTCCAAAACTTTAAGAGCATTGATATATTAAAAAGGAAATGTAATTGTAATGTAATATAGAAATTCGACTGAGGAACTTTCACTCGTCGTAGTTGAGTAACATTTGACATTAGCGATGGGTCGTTCATGATCGATTCGTTCAAAATAACTAGTTCATTGCCAATGGACATGAACGAGCTACGTTCTATCATTCATGCCCCCCCCCCCCTCCCTGTACACAGGACAGGAGGGCGGGCTGTACACACGACGTAATAATAATAACGCTCCCACGATAGTGTTTTTCACTAGAAAATAGCTCTACTGAACGAGAACGTGAACGAATCGTTTGAACGAATCATTGCCGTGAACGAAATCGTTCGTTCACTGAAATTAACAGGTTTTTTTCCCACCACTATTTGACATGGGAATATCTGTATTCTTTTAACTCAAGTGCTGGGGTTGAGCACTTTGTCTATCTCTATACACTGCCCTATGCTCTGTCAGTGTACTGAACAATAAGACACACTATAGTAAGCAGACGTGTGTAAGCAGAATGTGTGGAGAGCAAATTGGCATATTTTTCCAAGTTGACTCCTACGCTGATTTGGTTATTGTTGGACGTGCACACGGGCATGCTCCGTTTGTTGGATCAGGACGATTGAACTGAGTAGATGTGAACGTGCTGAAGCAACAGGGCTGGTGATCTCAGTGTGAACTGCAAAGCCGTGTTTGTCACAAGCTTATATTATTGACAGCTAGCTCTCCACTACTACTACTACCATACAGTAAAGCTTACAGACCCATGACCTCACCACTTCTGTCCAGTGGTGGAAGAAGTACTCAGATTTCTAAGTAAAAGTAGCAATACCTCAATATAAAAATACAGTTACAGTTTCAAGTGAAAGCTCTGTATTGAAAAATTGTGGCATCAATTAAAGTAGGAAAGTAAAAGCGCTCAAAAATGTTCAAACTTTTTCAAAAATACCTAAACGCACAAGCACTCTGCCTAAGTATGAAATAGTGGTTAATATACATGTTTTGTAGTAATAATTGAAATCTGTAAAGTGACTAGTAACTAAATCTGTCAAATAATTGTAGTGGAGTAAAAAAAAAAGCACAATATTTGCCTCCGAGATATAGTGGAGTTTGACACTCAAGTAAAGTAAAAAGTACCTAAAAACTGTACTTATAAGTGCAGTACGTACTTGAGTAAATGTACAGTCTGTTTGGCAGGCATCAGCTTCTATTATTGACAGAGCTCTCTCCAGAACTACTCTAAGGTTTACTGAACCATGAGACTTACATCACTTCTGTCCCATTTAAATAGGCTGCTTACAAGCTGTCATCCTGCTCCTGTAGCGCTGCTGGTGCTGCCGTCGCTACAGCCTTGTTGATGCTGCACATACACAAACAAACTCTGGAGCTGGAGCTGTATAGCTGCGTAATTAGAAACATCTGGATGTCATTTCAGACGTTTTCAGAGCCTGCGATCATGAGCGTTCTGACTTCTTACTCAGTCATTTTGGCTCCGCAAAACAAATTCCTGAAATAAGCATCCTTCACTGTGAGTTAAACAACACCAAGGCTTGGAACGCCTGCGTCGAGGAGGAGGAGGGAGGGGGGTGGGGGTTTAGGGGGAGAAAAAAACATCAACTCTCGGAAAACAAAGCAGTGAGAGAAAATGGGGGCATTTTGGGTGAGAGGAGAGAGAAAATAAAAACAAGCCAGTTAAACTTTTCACCTGTGTGACTTGAGCTCATGCCACTTTCTTAGAATAAGGATCAAATTGCATGTGACAGAGACGTTTCTCCTGAAAAGCAAAGCAAAAGGAGGGAATTAGACAAGGAAAATAAATAAGCTTTAAGGGGATTAATTCAGGGGATTGGAGTCAAACGAAGTACAGGTGTGTGGGTGGTGCTGCATGGGGCAGGTCAGGTTATATTAGAATGATTTGGCATCCAGTGCCTGGCCTCGCCACCACCTCTCCTCCTCTCTTTTCTTTCTTTCTTTCTTTCTTTCCTCCCTCACCGCCCCCCCCACCCGAGCCACGGCCCAGCCTTTGGTATTTACTCACGCTTTTCCTGGGGTCACCGTGTCGCCGGGCTTAGCCGATGGGAACGTGTCGTTTTCCACTGTTTTCATTGGCTGGGCCCTGCATGGGAAAAGAGTCGCGGGCATCCTCTGCTGCGGTTATACCCCCTCCTCCTCCTCCTCTTCCTCCTCCCGCCCTCCTCCTCCCCTCAAATACTACGAAGAGAGCGTGGTCGTGTAGCAGAGAGAGAGAGAGAGAGAGAGCCCCCCCATCCATGCGTATAAACCCCTTCTGCTCCGGACGTGCGAGGAAATAGCGAGAGCTGGGGCTTGACCTGGTGGAGCCTGGCTTCATGGGAAGAACTTTTAACACTGTGTGACAAACTGGCCTCGTGGGGTACGAGCCTGCCGGAGGAATTCTGTCATCCAATTTACTCCGTCAAGTTCATGAACCGCTGTATGCACGTTCTGTCAACAACCAGTGGTGGGAAAAGTACTCACATTTTTTTACTTAAGTAAAAGTATCAATATAATGTAGAAATCGCTCTGTTACAAGTAACAGTCCGGAAAATTACAATTTAAAGTACCAAAAGTATAAAGTACTAATTATGCAGAATGTCCCATTTCACAGGTTTCAAATGTATACACATCTTTTGAAAATAGCAGATCTACAAGCTCACAATGCGTCGCGATGCGACGCATTGTGAGCTTAGTACAGTACAGTAATAAGTACAGTACTTAAGTAAATGTACTTAGTTACTTTCCACCACTGTCAACAACACACTCAATTTCAATTCAATTCAATGTTTATTTCAGACCTAGGAAGATCCATATCACAATAATACTCTCTTCACATAAAACAGCAGGAGTAAATAAATACTGCCGCTAATTTGTTTACATGACGATTATGCTTTTGGACAATAGTCTCCAAAAACTTCTTTTAGGAAGACGGTTTAGGGGGGAAGCACCAAAGGGCCTGTAAGAAAAACGGGGGCTTGTTTTATGATTAAACAGCTACACGATCAAAATTACCGAGATCAAAGAAACAACCCCGAGTTAAAACTGCATAAAAAATTACTCTGTGGAATTAATTTAGTTTCTATTTTCTCTGGTTACATGTACACTGTAATTCTCCACTCAGTATTTGACATTAGGAGGCTGCGTATTCCACAAATTGGCCTTTCGTCATCTCCTATGTTTTGCTGTAGTTTAGTCCTACTGTATATAATATGTGATATGTATCACGTACTGTTTAAGTGTATTTTAGTAGCGCTATGAGCTTGTAGATCTGCTATTTTTGAAAAATCGTGAAGATGTGTGCAAATCTTTTAATATATATTGTTATAAAGCAAACATTTTTAACTAAAGTCTTTGCTTCTGGGGGTCCCTGGAACAACATATTTTGAGATGGGGGGGGTCCACGGCCATACTACATATACATTTTGGGGTCCTTGACATGAAAACGTTTGAGAACCCCTGATATATAGCAACATACGTTTTGTTTTTTAAACTGTTAGGATTTAGAAGACATTTTGTAGAATTGGATTTTAAACAAACATTATTGTCCATTAAATCTAACATAAAATGGCAATCTCCCTTTGGCATTCTGGCATACGTTATACAGACAGAACACAATACACAAAATACATAAAATGCTGTGAAATGCAAATAAAATACATTCCCATAACAGCAATAGTGATCATGGGCTGTTAGCCCTATGTCATGTGTAATCACATACTGTATATACGTGTATTTTAAGTCCTACAGTATGTCATTTCCTCACATACTGTATAAGTGGCTGACATTTCGGATATCGCTCAAACCGTGCAGAAAGATGCCCTGTTAATTTGAAAGGCCATTGACTGTGTTGTTGAGTGGCATTTCCTATATATGGGAGTTAAACGGTTCCAGTCAGAATATGGCTGTCAGCAAATGGAAAACACTCACACACGGAACATGAGAGGCATGCTATGTTATGCAACCGTCGCTACCAATCAAATGCAGGAAAGTGTGTGTGTGCATTTACTGTACTTGTGCCAGTCCTCTACCCACAAGCATCTGTACACTTATACGGGTGTGACACGCTATGAGCTTTTAGATCTGCTATATTCAGTGGTGTAAAGTAACTGAGTACATTTACTCAAGTAATGTACTTTCAAAATTACAATATTGAGGTATTTTTTAGTTTACTGGATTATTTCCAATTGTCAGTACTTTTACTTCTACTCCACAACATCTCAGAGGCAAATATTGTACTTTTACTCTGCTATAATTATATGAAAACTTGATGATGAGCGATGCTCAGCATTCTCAGCTTTTCTTAGATGGGGGGGGGCTCCAAGGAAAAAGGTTATAGGAGCCACTGGTCCAGTGGGATATTAAATATAAGATAACCTTTTTTTCTCCCCTTCCCACCTGCAGTGATTTCTCAGGAAAGGTGTCACTCAATAGCTTGCGGAGGTGAGTAAGTAATATTGGTCGAGGTCGATGGTGGTTAGGCCAAACGTGTGCACGGTGTTGGATGTATGTGTGTGTGCGTGCGTGCATGTGCCATATGTCCCGTGTCTGACAGAGTGAGGTTACATGCGTGTGGGCAGGCTCAGGCACATAGAAATATTAGACACTAGTCCCGGGCCCTGGGCTGTGGACGTAATTGTCACTCTCTTGCTTCTGCCCTGAGCTATGTCCTGTCTCTGCAAACAAGCCCCCCCCCCTCCATTTCCTTCCTCCCCTGTCCTGTTAAAGCCCCTACACGCTCTGTAATGATGGGTAACCTGTCTCCGCCCCCCAAGATGGCCGAAAAAGAGCCACTCTCCCGCAGAGAGCCCCCTCGTCCTACAAGGCCCCCCTAACCTCCCGCCGGGCAAACGAAACAACCCCCCCTCCTCCTCGCGGTGAATCACAGACATCACGCTGTGAGTCAGAATGGGCACCAGGCTGGTTTCAGAGAGAGAGAGAGAGAGCAGGCCTGGCTTTGGTTATAGCATACAGGGACCGGTACGGTGGTGTTGGTGGGCCTTAAAAGGGCAGGGATAGCACTCTGTTGCACAGAGGAGGTCTTTTTTTTCTTCTCTCCCCCCCTTTCCCCTCCACCAGGAGCACCGTGATTCAAAGAATGACTAATGTTTAATCTAAACCTCCCTCAAACGCTATTTATTTTATTATTCACCCTCTCAGTATGCGCAGGCAGCTGGACCGTTTGAGGCGCCACACCCACGGTGAAGTTCCTTAAGGAGGAGGGGAGGAGGAGAAGTGGTTTGTTGTGGTTTGTTATGATTTGAAATGTTTGCCCCGATCTCATTTTTCATCCTCATGCTCTCCCCTCCTTTTTTGCATCTGGGTGGATCAACCATGAGCTGCTGCTGGCTGCTCGATGCCAGAGAAAGCCAGACGCAGTCTTTCCAAGTTCCTCCTTCTGGTTCTTATTAAGTGAAGCGTAATCCACGTAGGGATCTGGTGATGTACGACCCTTCGGCCCCGGTCCTCCTCATATGTCTCCTTTCATAACCCTTACCAATCTGATAACTAATCATCGCTCTCTCTCTTACACAACGGTTGTTTTGGATGAGTCTTTTGCAGCAGCGAGGCTTCAACGATTCCTATCTGACATCTGTTCTCCTTAACGATTCTTGACTGCAACATATACGGGTTGTCGGGTGGAAACCTTGTATGTATTGTACCATAAGCTTTCAGGAAAGGGGGAAAAGAACCTGTGTTCCAATGTATTATTATTATTATTATTAATATTATTATTATTACTATTTAGTCACAAGTTCTTGTCAATATTTTTCATTCATTCATTCAACCTTTATTTAAGATTCTCAGAGAGATCATTGAGGGAGACCCTCATTTACAATGATGCCGAGATTACACATAATTAAAAATAACATAACAGCAAGAAAAACGATAATGTTGACAACAAACAGTTAAAACAGTTGCATGTTATTATATAATTCCTAAAATGGCCAATAGATGCTCAGTTTAAGCTCTTGTTGCAAGAGGTTCCAAGAATCAGGTGCACCGAAGCTGAAAGCAGTCTTTCCCAGTTCCAAACTGGCAAAAGGAACCAGAAGGACTAGCCAATCGCTGGAGTGAGATGGAATGTGAATAGGTTTCTGATGTAGCATGGATGAGATATAAGGTGTTCATTTTCCAACCAGGGCTTTATAAATGAATAGGTGCCAATGATTATTCATTGGTTAAATATTTATTAAAAAAATAGCCAATCTACAAGCCCACAACGTCTCGCCTCGCGACGCATTGTGAGCTTTTCACTACTTTTGCACGAAACTCTTGTGCAACAAAGTAGGGCATTAATTGCCAAAAAAAGAAAAAGAAAAGCTGTGAACATATGGTACAGTAGTTTCTGCCCCGACAGTGACGATAAGTAAATACACTCTGGCGTTTATAAGTTCTATTGCTGGAGTCCTAAACCGTGCAACAAATGCAACAAAAATGGGGCCAACGCTTCATCAAAGTAGTTTACAGTATTAAAACGATGCACTGTTTTGGTTGGAGAGAGAACCCCCTCTGTGTAATACGTTGCTTGTTCTTCTGAATAATTCACATGGTGGATCCCCCTGCGTCCCCATGGCAGAGCTATGCTTGCTTGCTTGCTTGTGGTTGTGAGAGCTTGGAGTAGTATATAGCAGCGTCGAGGGTGTTTGTGTGCGTTTATACAAAACTCATATTGCTATGCTGGAAAAAAACAGACAAGAGGACTGTGAGCAATTCACATTAAAGAGCATGAATAATGTTTACATATATTCAACCCCGTATGACGCCAGAGTGCAAAAGTGTTTTCAACGCAGATTTAACCCATTCAATCCGGGAACGCATCTGTGTAACCATTACTTTGGCTGTTAAAACATAGCAGATCTACAAGCTCATAGCGCGGCACCGAGTGCCGCGCTATGAGCTCGTAGATCTGCTATTTTTGAAAAATCTTGAACATTTGTGGAAAATCTTTAACTCAAATCTTTGCTTCTGGGGGTCCCTGGAACAAAACATTTTGAGATGGGGGTCCACGGCCAAATACATATCTAACAGTATGTTGCTATAATCAGTGGTGCTCCAACTTTTTCACGTCAAGGACCCCAAAAATTATATGTATTTGGCCGTGGACCCCTATCTCAAAATATTTAGTTCCAAGGACCCCCAGAGAAGCAAAGATTTGAGTTACAAATGTTCACTTTAAAAAATATATATTATATTCAAAGATTTGCAAAAATTGTCATGATTTTTTTTTAAAGAGCAGATCTACAAGCTCATAGTGCTCATGAGCTTGTAGATCTGCTATTTTTGAATAGCCCAAAGTATAAAATAATGGTTAAAGTGGTTGCTCTCCTGGTCTTTTTGGGTTAATGAAACCAAGGATGCTCCGCTCTATTACTCCATTCTCTAGCCTAGCGTAGCGTGTGTAAGTCAATGGAGATACAGTCAGTTCTATAAACAACTCTACACATAGTTAGACATATCATGTATTATTTAGATATTCTGTTTACACCAATGTTACTATAAAATGCAGATTTCCCCTTCTTCCTTTACAGCAGTGTTGGGGAATATTACAACCAGTTTCCTATACCCTGTCCGACCAGTTAGGCTCTGCTATATTTCAACTATTTCATAATTATCGTCCCTGTCGGTTGGAAACCTCATACATGTATATGTTCCAAAACTGTTTACTTTTCAAAAGTAGCAGGTCAACGAGCTCAAAAACGAGTCGCTTCTCGCCGCATTTCAAGCTGGCACAATCGCTATTTTTGCTGCTTTTTGTGTGATGCTGTAGTATGATCAAGTAGGGCAGGGGTTTTCAACCAGTGGTCCGGGGACCACCAGTGGTCCTTGAGGGGGTTCCAGGGGGTCCCCAGCCAAATTAATAATTAGGAACCAAATTGACCCTTATGTGTCTGTAACTCTGAAAGTGTACAAATGAACCCGTTAGGGTCCATTTGGTTCCATTTGTACACTCTCAGAGTTACATGAACACTGAGGATGGCTGGACCCCCAATAAACCTAAATGGTTGAGTCCCTGGCATATCTTTTCATCTTATCTTATCATTACCTGTTAAAGGAATTATCCTTATATTCAAATGGGGGTTTGTGGGCTAATATGTGTCAATTTGGGGGTCCTTGACGCGAAAAAGGTTGAAAACCACTGAAGTAGGGCGTTCATTTACGAAAAAAAAAAACACAAAAAGTTAGAATATGTAGATAAGAGGTTTCTGCCCGACACCAATGATATACTGCCTTTATACTATAGAGTTAAAAATAATAGAGAGTTAACAAAAATCCCCGCCCATTCAAATGTATGGAGTTGCTCACCCAGCACCGTCGTCTCATGCGCAGTAGTGTCACCTCCGTGCGCAACCCCGCGTGAAAGCTTGTGAGTCGAGCCCATTGGTCGAAACCGTTTTTCGCTCGTTCGCGTGTCGGGGCCCCCAGCCGTAATAAGCTGCAGTACCTATGATCGGCCACCATGTCCAATGCGCTTCACTGTTCTCTCTCCGTTCTGGGGGCTACTTGCTTTGTACCTCATATTGTTGTTATTGCTGTCATAGCTCTTGCTACTGCTGTTGCTACTACATTTTATTACACTGGTGCAACTTTTGACAGAAATAACTTCATGACAAAAGCATGCCCTAATTAGGGATGCCAGATTGATAGTGGCCCCCCTGCCTTTGATCTTTGGCGCCCCGGACCCCAGGTATGGGAAAACACTGCAATGGACCATCCAGCCCGCACCCCGCACTCCCCCCCCCCCACTCCTCCCTGGAGGTGGGGGCAGGGTGGGTGTAGACTGTCACCTTATCCCCTATTGATCTCTCCCCCCTCCCCCGAGCGGTGTCATTTATTCGCAGGCTGATATAAGTAGGACTGATTAGAACAAGGGCTCTGATTGATTTGCGTGCGCATGCAGCGGGACACGCCAGACACAATGAGAGCTGGCAGGGAGGGAGAGCATTCATCTGATGTTTGTCCAAGTCACCCATGCCAGTAAACATTACTCCTCTCGTGTGTGTGTGTGTGTGTGTGTGTGTGTGTGTGTGTGTGTGTGTGTGTGTGTGTGTGTGTGTGTGTGTGTGTGTGTGTGTGTGTGTGTGTGTGTGTGTGTGTGTGTGTGTGTGTGTGTGTGTGAGTGAGCGCGTGCGCGCGCCAAATGTCTTTGGCCCTCAAGTATAGTGGAATTAGACATTCTGAGGACCATTTTCCACGTCCACACAATTAAGAGAAATGGTTGTTTTAAGATTTAAAAGGATTTGGGGAGCACGCCAGTGTCACGCAGACACGCACCGAAAACAACAGATCTATAAGCTCGTAGATTAAATAAAATACAATTGTTGATGTACTCATAAGTATAGTACCAGTGTTTGTGTGTGCGTGAACGTGTGCATGCTTGCGTGCGTGCGTGCGTGCGTGCGTGCGTGCGTGCGTGCGTGCGTGCGTGTGTGTGTGTGCGCGCACGTGCGTGTGTGTGTGTGTGTGTGTGTGTGTGTGTGCGCGCACTTGCGTGTGCGTGCGTGTGCTGGGGGGAGGAAAAATACTACTAAATGTAATTTGCATTTCAATTTGTTTGGGAAACAACCTCACACACCTCTGAATGATAAGACAAACGATGGCCTATGTCTGTTTTTTTAAGACACTCCCTAGACGTGGAAACTCGCCTGATTGATCGTGTTTCAGATGTGTGTGGCCCCCGGGTGCCCTGGCGTCATTATAAACACCTGCCACATCCTCCGTTTTGTGCGTTACGTCCGGCCGAGGAACTTTAACAAGCGTCTTTCTACTCGCAGAGAGAATGAAACAGTGATTAAAAACACAAAGCTGGATGAAGAGCTTGTCTTTCTCCTCACGTCAGCCGCATTAAAACAAAAAAAATCCCCCTCTCCG
This sequence comes from Gymnoscopelus microlampas, assembly GCF_963454915.1. Classification (NCBI taxonomy): domain Eukaryota; kingdom Metazoa; phylum Chordata; class Actinopteri; order Myctophiformes; family Myctophidae; genus Gymnoscopelus; species Gymnoscopelus microlampas. Next base: position 66,064 of record NW_028155722.1, on the reverse strand, counting down.
TTCCTTATAAGAGCAAATCTGCCACTGCAGGAATGACTGAAGTCGTTAAGTTTGGTTCCATTTGTACACTCAATTTGTACACACAAGACAGGGGTCTTCAACGTTTTTCAGCCCAAGGGAGAGAAAGATGAAGCAGGGACCCCCCAAAAAAATGTTTTATAGAATTGTGTTGCAGATTAAACTTTTTCGTGGATCTCATAGATGGCTTCAGACTTGTTTGACAGCACTATCGTCAATGTTGTATAAATGAATGTGTTTCGTTAGCTTTAATATTAATGTGTATTTTCAGACATTTAACCACTTAAACCCTCAATACTTACTAAACTTGACCATTGACTGTACTTGGTTTGATCTTTTTTTCCCCTCTACACCAAACCTCTTTGCCAAAAATAGCAGATCTACAAGCACACAACGCCTCGCAGACGTTCCCCTCATCCTATCACACAAAGCTGTGGAGGACCCCCTTTAGTAACTCTGAGGACCCCCTAGGGGTCCCGGACCCCCTGTTGAAGACCCCTAAGACTTCCAGACCTCAAGGGTTCATTTGGGGTGTCGTGGCATTAAGTCAGATGGTCCATTGTATACAGTACGTTCCGAAGTACAATTGGTCCGACGGCACGCGTCATAACTAAGCCTAACTTAACCCTGCTATAACCCTAATCTTAAACTCACAAAAACTATGCCTAAACCAAACCCTCACATTAATCCCCGTTGACACCGACGTTGAGAACCCAGTGATCTCTAAGTATTGAAGAGTCCCGGAGCCGTGTCCCCAATTTCCTTTCATTCTTTTTTTTTGGTCTCTGGCAAACAACCCTTCCAGTTGAATTTGACAAGCAACCCCCCCCACCCCTCCACCCCCCACCCCCAGCCAGTCTGCTCAAAGGGCATCTTGTTACATCTTCATAATGAGAGAGACAGTCGGGCTGCGACAACATCAGGGAAGTTTTCAGAAGAAACTTGGTCTTCTAATGTCTAGCTGAACCCCCAGGCTTCTTAATCGCCTCCTTCTCCTGATGTCTAGCTCTCCTGTCTATGCTGCTGCTGTATGCCTTATTCCTCCTCCAACGGTTAACTAAGCGCCCCTCCCTTCCCCAAAGCCTCCTCTTTAAATGCCACAGTGGTATTTTCACATTGCAAATCTCCCTTCCCCTTCTTCTTCGCTATCTTGCTAACGGAACCCGTAGGCTGACCCCAGTCTATTGATGAGCACAGTGTGAGCCGTGGGTCCCCGGCAGGAACACGCCGTGTCTCCCGAGGAAGCCAAGACGCTATCGTTGCTAAAAAGTCTGCTAACAAGCACAGACCCTTAAGCCGTTAAGACCGGGAACGCATCTGTGTGTCATTTTTTGATGGATATTTTAAAATGGCAGATATACAAGCTCATAGCGCGGCACCGAGTGCTGCGCTATGAGCTTGTAGATCTGCTATTTTTGAAAAATCATGACATTTTGTTCAATTCTTTGAATATATATATTTTTTAAAGTGAACGTTTGTAAATCAAGTCTTTGCTTCTGGGGATTCTACAAATGTTTTCTAAATCCTAACAGTTTAAAAAAAAAAACGTATGTTGCTATAATATCAGTGGTTCTCAAACGGTTTCATGTCAAGGACCCCCAAGATTAAATGTAATTGGCCGCGGACCCCCATCTTAAAATATGTTGTTCCAGGGACCCCCCAGAAGCAAAGATTTGAATTAAAAAATGTATTTAAAAATATATATGCTTTAAAAGCATATATATTCAAAGATTTGCACACATTTTCATGATTTTTCAAAAATAGCAGATATACAAGCTCATAGCGCGGCACCGAGTGCCGCGCTATGAGCTTGTAGATCTGCTATTTTTGAAAAGCCAAAGTAAGCCAAAGTATAAAATAATGTTCCCGGTTTTATTGGGTTAAGCCTCAGTCGAACCCCGCGTTTCTAGCGAGGTAAGCTTAAGGCGCGACTTCTTGCCAAATTATCTCGCGGCCGATCTATCGTTTTTCCTGACGGGGGAAATTGACCCGATGCAACCTTTTGCATCTGCTCAGACTCATAATTAGTCTCCCCAGATGTCTGGATGCGTCCTATATTTGTCATGGACGGAATTGAGAGGTGACAAATTTGACTTGATCGTTTGTTTTGCTGAAACCGTTTATGTGAAGCTCTTTAATTGCCTCGGTTCAATACATAAAAGTGTCTGCAGCGAGAGGAAGTGGAGAGACACATATTGACGGCTTAGCGGGTTCTGCAGACTTACTGATGAGGAATGTCAACCATGTCTGTCTTCGGGGAGGAATAATAGAGGATGCTGGTCCAAAGCAGGCTGGCACTAATGGGCAGTAAGATATTTAAGACAGCTTTGGGAAGCCCTGGTTTAGAAGATACTGGGAAACACCTGTCCCAGCTCAGCTGTTTCTGTTTTGGAGCCATGTCTGAAGGCTCTGTCTTGCAGCACTGCAGGTTTTGTGGCTGGAAATTAGAGCACGACAATATATGGGTTGGAGTTTTAAACAGGGTTCGCAAACTTTTCAATTTCAAGGACCTCCATAAGTTAACTCTGACAGTGTACAAATTGGGTTACACAGAGTTACAGACATGTGACTTGTTCATGCTTGTATTGGCTTGTTCATTGTATAATTAAATGGAAGTGTTCTTTTTATATATTGAAGTTTAATACTTCACAAAAGTGATTTATGTTTTTTTGTTTATTTGCCTGTACATGTCCGGGTAGCACAGTCCGTAGTGCACTGGCCTTTGGACCACACGGTTCTTGGCTTCGATCCTGAGAACCGCCAACTCAGCGTGATGGTACAGTATAGGTCAGCAATTCATCTACCAGGGGTCTAGTGCATTGAAAAGTGGATAAGAGGCCCTCATTGCTCAGCTGATACCAGTGATTTACTTACTGTTTATCCTATATTAAAATAGCCTAATTGGTGGGTCGGTTGGTGGACCTCCAGGGCCCTTTGGGGCCACCGTCAATGCACATAATGGAGTCAAATGCACATACATGGGGTCAAATGCACTTAATATGGAGTGAAATGCTCGTGGAGATCTGTCAGGATCTGTCTCCTTGTATCTTATTCTGTTGTATCGTTCCTATTGTTCCCTGTTCTCCTTGTACTTTATTATGTAGTGATGTCCTAGTGTTTCCTGTCTGCCCTAGTTGTTGCTACCTGTCTTGTCTCACCAGTATGTCTTTGCAATTGTAGTTCACCTGTGTCTTGTTTGGTTCCAGCCAATCATGTGTTAATAGTTCTTGGTTCACACCTGTGTCCAGTCAGTCCTGTGTCTATTTAAACCCCCCAGTTCCTTCTGTTTTTCTCCTGCCTATGCTGTATCTGCATCTGGGTCCAATACTGCGGCCGCGCTCGGACAGAGAGCAACATGCACTGTTGTCAGACACAACACAAACCGTGTCAAATGCACAGTATACAGAGATTTTCTACATGCGCTGACGTCAGACACAACAAAGGGGACCCAGGGACGGTGCGATTGCAAGTTTTTCAAATTGATTTCAACCGTGCACTTCTTTTTATTTTCATTTTTATTTTGTTTTACTAAATATCGGTCAAAACATCGCAATCGGTTCTCCAAAATCAGGCTCGCGTTTGACCCAAAACTCGAGATAGTACTTCAAGGCCACAAAATACTATTTTGTGGCCAGGAGTACGTTTTTTTTTCTGTCAATGGCCACTCCGGGGCTCCATACTTCTGGGGGTCCCTGGCACAAAACATTTTCAGATGGGGGGGGGGGGTCCGCGGCCAAATATATATCAATTTGGAGGTCCTTGGCATGAAAGAAGTTAGAGAACCACTGAGTAAAATGACAGCATTCTGACCAGCCATGGTTCATGTTGGAGCAGTGTGTTCTAGTTCTGCCTCTCAACCACTCAGACTGTGTCTGACACAGACAGTCTCACTCTCTCACTATTACATTCTCCAACGTCCTTCACTGCTTGGAATTTGTTCCCAAAAGCCTCATTTTCATCTCTCTGCCTTGAACATTTCTTTTCTCGCTTCGCTCGTTCTTCTCTTGTCATTCTCTCTCCGTCTCATTTCGTTGCTGCTGTCGTCGGGCATAAACCTTGTACTTTTTGTGTTTTTTCCCCCCCGTTTTTTTCCCGTAAATGAATTCCCTACTTCGTCATAGTGCTGTGTCACGCGAAAGTAGCTATAATAGCCGATGTACAAGCTCCGAACGTGTCACATGGCGATGTGTTGTGTGAACTTTAGATCTGCTATTTTCGCTATTTTTTAAAACAATTTAAGTGAAAGTGAAAGTGGTTACTGTATGTGTACAGGTCTAATAAATATTGAACCTATATGAAAAGCATTAACAAGAGCTTGTGACTAAATAATAAACTGGAACACAGGTTCCTTTCTTCCATTTACTGAAAAGAAGGCTTGTAACGATTTATCGTATGTAGCACGATGCAAACAGCAGAAAGAAATAAGAAAATACAGGATTTTTGTAATAGAATTGATAAAAAGGTTTTCAGGCATTTGCTACTGTATTGAAAAGAGGATAAGAGAAAACACAGTATTGTAAAAACATAGAGAAATCATTTTCAAAATATATATTTTTCGGACTTTTGTCTGGAAACTAATTTTGTGTTTTAAAAATCGTGAAAAATCTCATCGTGAACCTAGTATCATCATTCGAATCGTATCGTGAGTTCAGTGAATTGTTACATGTCTACTGAAAAGTAACAGTTTTTGGACATGCGTGGTTTCCTTCCCATAGCGTTGATTCTCTCTCCCCAACATCTCCCCCTTCTCCCTCCACCTCCCTCCTCCTCCTCCTCCTCCCCAGCATGCATATTAACGAAGCACGTCCCCTCGTACCCTCTCTGCCTCAAAGTCGTTTATCCTAATGTGGGAGGAAGTTGCAGCTTCACCGGGGCCTTTTCCCTCATGACTTATTCAGGATAATGTGCGACAGTGACGTCCTAATGGCTTCCTGTTGTAAAGGCACTAAACAAATGGCGTGGCCCAAAGTGTCCGGGGCCCGGGCCCATCTGATTAATAAGCAGACACGGTGTCAATCGATGGAGGTGGCCTGACCTCGGGGGAACAGGCTGTGCGGGGAATTCACAGAGGACACAACGGTATGGATACGGCCCGGGGTACATAATGGTACATAATGGACCATCGTCATCATCATCATTGCGCCATATGGGCGATTCTGAGGTATTAAGCATGTTCATGTCAAGGACTCCCAAATTGATGTCTCGCCGCGGACCCCCATTTAAACCTATTCAATCCGGGAACGCATCTTACAAATGTCTCCTAAATCAATTTTCTGAAAAAAATGTTGGTTGCTATATATGTCAGTGGTTCTCAAACTTTTTCATGTCAAGGACCCCAAAATTATATGTATTTGGCCACGGACCCCCAACTCAAAATATTTAGTTCCAGGGACCCCCAGAAGCAAAGATTGGAGTTAAAAATGTTCCCTTTAAAAATATATATATTCAAAGATTTGCACAAATGTTCAAGATTTTTCAAAAATAGCAGATCTACAAGCTCATAGCGCGGCACTCGGTGCCGCGCTATGAGCTTGTATATCTTCTATTTTTCAATAGCCAAAGTATAAAATAATAATAAAAGTGATGGTTAAAATCTAAAATGACGAATGCTTTCCCCGGCTTGAGTAAATGTACTCAGTTACTTTCCACCACTGGTCATTTGCATTACGCCTGTGGGATGTTTACCTTCCACAGTTGGAGTCCCTCTAATCCTGTATGTCACCATTGTATCAGACCGTGACATACAAGGCTGTGTGTTTGATGTGTGTCGTGTAAAAAAAATGGGTAGAAACAAAACGAAATTCCTCTGGCACGCTGCCAACATTATAATGACGAGGTGTGAAAAGTCAGGGGTCGACAGGGGCAGTAAGGTGAACCCTGCCCTCAGGGTAGCCGTCATGCAGTGGTGGAAAGTATCTAACATTTACTAGAGTATACTGAAAACTTTAGTTATTGGTTAATTTGCAGATTTGGATCATTATTACAAAACATACCAATTAAGCTCTATTTCATACTCCAGCTATCCGAAAATAGCAGGTCAACAAGTTTACAACACGTCGCATTGCAACGCTTTGCTGTTTTTGTTTTATTTTTTGTGTTTTTAAATCATTTAGAGTAGACGATTCTTTTTTACCCTTTTTTCTCCCCAATGTAGTCGTTATGCCAATTGATTCCTCCACACACACATTTCTGTGTTGGTAGATTCGAACCCACAACCTCCGTGGTGGTGGGCAGGGACTTTGAAAATAAGAAAATGAAACTAAATGTGTGTATTTCTACATTGGGGTATTGCTGCTTTTACATAATGAGTACTTCTTCCACCACTGCTATCATGTCTGCAGAGAGGTGACCGTGGACTGCCCTGAATGCGCTCAAATGGTAACTGGGCACCTTGTTAAAATGGCTATTTTGTCCAAAATGTAAAAACATAAGGGGAAAATGGTTTTAAGTAATGTAACGTACAGTATGATTATAACATGCTTGTACATTCGCCAATTAAGGCTTAATATTTCTACAATTGCTACAAAACCTCTATAGCCAGTCATTTTGGGCATAAAAAATAAGTTGAAGGGTAAATTTAGATCCCATAATGATGTACCGTGCATGTTCAAACCATGTATACTTTACATTACTTAAGACAATTTTCCAAATTAACTTTTTTTTATATTTTGGGAAAAAAATGGCAATTTAACATTGAGGTGCCCACTCTTTCTTGGTGCCCAGACTGCCCACCTTTCCTTGGTGCCCACTCTTCCTGCATCCACTCAAATGGCCGTGCACGCAAACCCTTTGGGGGTTAGATTCCATGCCATGTCAGTGTGCTGCATGCATGCATGCAGCACACTGACATGGCATGGAATCTTACCCCCCAAAGGGTTTGCGTGCACGGCGCACACACACACACACACACACACACACACACACACACACACACACACACACACACACACACACACACACACACACACACACACACACACACACACACACACACACACACACACACACACACACGCATACAAATACAGACGTTCTCCACACACAGTATACTGTACCACCAGAGCATCTATAATTGCATCTCTACCTGCAGACCAGGGCAGAGTAACTGTCTGCAGGCTCTGGGACGGCTGATATTGGCTCTCCAAGTCAAGAGAATATTTAAGCAAATTGAGTTACATCTGGCTGAGCAGGGCTTGTGTTTAAAGCTCATCTCCTCTCCTGGCTCTGCTTTTCTCCAGCAGCGGGCCAAGACCACACTGTGTTCATTTTAAATCCCATTGAATCCCCCCGATGCTTGGTGTATTAAAAAAAATACTGTACATGTTCAATACTTACTCTCTCTTTTATTTGCAGCGGAGGGATAGTGAAATTGCCCCTACCTGAAAAGGAAACATAAAATAAAAAAAGCCAAGAGGCGGTAAAATTGATTAATCCAGTCAGCGACACTCAATATGTTGTCTCTTGCGCTTGTAACCACTTGGGGATAATGACTGGCCCCTCTATTGGCAATTACCTGAGGCCCTTATCCTCCATGAACATAATAGCAGGACTGTAGCTGCGATAACTTTAAATTTATCGTCCGTCTCTGTCTCTAGCATTGACAATTAAGAGATGGAGGAGGGAAAAGGGGGGATGTTTGCAGAGAATGGTGGGTAGTGCTCGATGAGGCAAAGCCAGAGAGAGAACTCATTAAAATTCATCACCAGAATCACAAAACTAGAGGTGGTTAAAACAGAAATCCAAATTGTTTAGGAAAAAATCCGGTGCAATTTTTTCTTTTTAAGCAACCTTCCTAAAAATGCTGTTTGAAAATGCTCTTTGAAGGTAATGAGGCTCGCTCGTGGCACATAGATGCAGGGAATATTATCAGCCCTGGAAAAACGGCATTTAAAAAAAGAAGAATCGTGGGTTTCCTTCTTTTTTTTTTTGCTTGCTTGTCACTTTTGTGTGAGGCACGTGTTGTGCATGTCTAATGCGGAGGGGGATCACACACACACACACACCAACCCCCCACTGTGAGTGTAATGTATACGTCTGCTGAAAGAGAGCCGTCTTCTACATAAAATAGGGGAGAACCTTAACGATAATTTCAGCATCGGTTGCCATGCAGGGAACGCTATAAGAGAAGATTCGTCAACATTTTGTCAAAACTTTTTTTGAAAATAGCTGATCTACAAGCTACAGCGTGTCGAGAGCTTGTAGATCTGCAAATGTTTTGAAAGAGTTTAAATTGTTCCTAATTTCGCTGGGGACCCCATGGCAATTGCGGTAAGGTAAAGTCCGCCAAGTGTCACGTGCCACAGGATATTTCACAGTGGTACAACTACGGTACTCATCTGAAACGATCAAAACGTTGGTTCAAGCAGGATCAAGTGTGTACTTCAAAGTGCACACAGCGGCCCAGAAGTCCCTTTAAAAGGCAGAAAGACACAACAATAAGTGAGATGGTACAATACCTGACCTCAGCATTAAAGCAGCCATTTATTTTATGGGCATCAGTGAGCAGTAGTGAAAACTAACTAGTATGTACATTTACTCAAGTACTGTACTGTGGGTCAGTACAACTTTGAGGTTACTTTATTGTGTATTTCCATGTATTCATACTTTATAGGTCTACTCCACTACTGTGCATCTCTGAGGCAAATGTTGTACTTTTTACTCCACTACAATTATTTGACATCTTTTAGTTACAAGTTACTTTGTAGATTTAGATTGTTATTAGCCAATTACGCCGTATTTTATACTTTGTTTATTTGAAAATGACCAATCTATAAGCTCACTGTGAGCTTGTAGATTGGTCATTTTCAAAACATTTGGAGTACTTTGTACTTTTACTCACATTTTGAGTATTTCTACATTGTGGTATTGCTACTTTTACATAAGTAAAAAAAATATCAGAGTACTTCTTTTACCACTGATTAAAGTATAGCCATTTATTTTATGGGCGGTGAGATAAAGGGGAATCTCTTCCCTCATAGTTAACTATTAGATGGAAGTTACGGGAGAGAGAGAGAGAAGAGACTGATATTTCTTTTATGTTAATCCCATAGTCTTGTGAAAAATGCAGTGGTTGGAGCAGGCTCGTGCTCTAGTGGTGTTAAAATTGATACATGAATCATGAACAATTTATGCACGGAACCTCAAAAAAAGGAGAGTTTTAAACTTAAGGAATGAATTATTCAGGCCCAGGCAGAACATGCAAAGCCATAAGACCCCCTTTGGTGGAAGGCATGCTAAACAGAACAATAACACTGATCACATCTTCGCTGTCAGGCAGAAACCACTTATCTCCATATAGCAACCTTTTTATGTTTTTTTTTCCCCGTAAATTAATATCGTGCTTCGTCATACTACAGTGTCACACAAAAGTAGTAAAATAGGTGATCTTTGTTATGTTTTTTAAGTGAAAGTGGTTAAGTCTTGTCTGTGCGTTTTATTAATATTGAACCAATGAAAAGTACTAACAAGACCTGGGATCCATTGGAACACAGGTTATTTTTTTCCATTTCCTGAAAATTAACAGTTTTGGACATACAAGTTTTCCACCCCACAGCGACAATATTAAACTACCATAAGAGTAAGATGAGGAAAGATTAGCTGAATTTTTCTTAATAAACTCTTCACAAGTTTAAAAAAAAAATGGTATGCATGTTTTGTATTAGCAGTATAATTTCTTAAGTGTAAAATCCATTATACTTGAGAGATCGGGCACATCAGTAAAAGTGACCTTCAGATAAATCTCCCCACTCTCCCAAAAAGCAACACGACAGAAAGACAGAAAGAAAGAAAGAAAGGGGGGGGAACAAAATCCGGGGCTAATCTGTAATGCATTAGCAAGCACGCTAACAGTATGCTACAGCCCATTAGTGGTTAACAATGATAGCTGATTTTCAGATGGCACAGATAGCCATTACAGTAATTCGCTCCAGCCTCTCTGTGTGTGCCTCGTGGCTCTGCTCTCTCTCTCTCTCCCCAATGACAAGCCGGTTGCTTCCGGCCACTGACGTGCGGATCAATAATGCAAAACCCTCTCTCCTTAAAGTTCTGCCTTGTGGTTTCATTTAAAAGGGCTTCCTCTCAAACTAATGATGCAGGTTAATTGGCTTGTCATCGTTTGGGAGTTTACAAGAGGAGAAACAGGGGCCGTTTAAGGAGGCAGCGCTCCGGGGATGCACGTTGCACGGACCACACGGTCCCCTCTCCCCCCCCCCTCTCTCCTCTCCCCCTCTCCTCCCCTCCCTCTCCTCTCCTCTCAGCACCTCGCCCCCTGCCCTCTGGGCCGTGTTGGCTCTGGAGACTCTTATTGATGGCTTCTCTCTGGGTCTTGGCTGACCACCAGATTGCAGAACTCGTGGGTTTAAGCTGGGGGAGCGGGTCGATACCGTTATACAGAGGAAACCATGTGCATGCAGGTTTTTTTTGTTGTAGTTACTTAAGTAAAAGTAGCAATACCATAATATATAAATACTCTGTTGCGAGTATAAAAGTCCTGTATTCAAAATGTGAGATGCGCCCCTCCGGAAGTCTCACAAGCCGAGATTTCGCCCAGCTTGTAAACACTACGGCGGCCCATGTGGGACAAAAACACAGTGGACAGTTTTCTGTCATTACGAAACTCAGAAATGAACAAAAAAATCATATATAATATATAATTCGTATATACAAAATTGCGGTAAAAATACACGATCTAGAGCATGGACCGTTCGCTCTGGCTTTTAGCTGCGGTGGACTCGGGATGGAGTTACGAAGTTCTTCTTCTGTACCACTCGTTCGACGCGCGTGTGTGTGTTGGAACTGTTGCAGTCACTTTCTATCCCTGAGATACTGTGCACAGCGCATAACCCAAACTGCACTTTGGATGCTCATATCCCCCGACGGGTATATCTAGTAGGCCTATCATATAAAAGGTAAGAACAATGTAGTCCTGAATTCTCCTTTAACAAGAGCTTGTGACTAAATACATTGGATCCGTTGAAACACTTTTTTTTCCATTTCCTGAAAGGTTAACCGTTTTCGACATACAAGGTTCCCGCCCGACAGCTACGATATCCAATGTATTCTAATAGTGTTCTCGTCCGTGCCTCTGTGTTTGCCAAGGTAGACAGCATGCAGGCCCAGCCAGCCAGTCAGGCTGACATGACATGAACCGCAACAATGGGGGCTAGCGGAGACGGATTCTGTTCCATAACCTCGGCCTGCATGTCTCTGAGGGAGGCTCTCCTTGCAAAGGAGATTTTTTTTCCCGATCACATTGAGAGCCCGTTCTCCCCCGTTGTGTTGTCGAGTGTCTGCATGCCGCGGGGTTGAGATGTGAAACCCATGAGGTGTGAATAACCATGGCTGAATATAATGTCACTTCTTTATGATCTAGAGGTACGGGGCCTCGTATAGCGGCCCTTTCACCTACGTCGCAACCGCCGTTCCGACTGATATGCAGTGGTCTAGAGTGACAAAGTACATGTACTCAAGTACTGTACTTTGGTAAAAGGCCATGGTATTTTTACTTTACTCGATTATTTCCAATTTTAAGTACTTTCACTTCTACTCCACTACATCTCAGAGGCAAATATCGTACTTTTACTCCACTACAATTAGCTACATGAAAACTTTAGTCTCTAGTTACTTTGTAGATTTTGATAATGATTACAAAACACACATTAGCCACTTCAGCCCTATATATATTTCGGCCATTTGAAAATTGCAGATCTACAAGCTCACAATGCGTCGTGAGCTAAAACAAAAAAAACAAAAAAAACATGTGGTTTGGCTTTTTGAAAGTATGGTCACCCTATTTTAAACTGGCGATGGTCTAATTACGCTAACGGAGGGATCTATTTATCATTGAATATAGACTAATGGAGGGATCAACTTATCATATAGACTAACGGAGGGGATCTGTAGTAGACAGGGGTCTTACCACCCATACTGCAGTAATTATTGGATGGAGACATTGAGACTTTAAACCTTATCTCTTGCCTTTAACTTGCATTCCTACACAAGTGACCTGGTCTGTGTGGTTTTGTGATCAGATAGATATGGGGCATCTCTCTCTCTCTCTCTCTCTCTCTCTCTCTCTCTCTCTCTCTCTCTCTCTCTCTCTCTCTCTCTCTCTCTCTCTCTCTCTCTTTCTCTCTGTGTGTCTGTGTCTCTCTACCCTCCCGCAGTCCAGCAGAGATGAAGAGACACGGTTCAGATCTCTGGGGTCCTAAATCAAAGTGGACCTCCTCTCTCTACGACCAGGCCTGGAGAGGGGATATGCTGGGGGCTACAAAAAGGAAAGGAAAGGGGGGAGGGGGTGGGGGGGTGCCCCTGCCCCTCAGGCAGCCCCCTAAGGTTCAAAGGCCCTTATCACCTCCAGAAGCTGACCACTGTCAGCTCCAGTAGGGCCGACTGGCTTTGATGGTCTCCTTGGTCTCCATGTGTCTATACCAGGGGCCTCACGGCGGCTTCCACTAACATAATGCTAAAGGGACTTAGCTTTGATAGTCAAGGTGGGGGGTGAAAAGGGGGGGGGGGGGCTGCTTTGAGGTACCACATATACCACCGGTTCTTAACGTCAGGTCTAGGGACCACCGGGGGTCCCAGATGGACCCTCATATGGGCCTGTGACTCTGAGAACGTACAAATGGTTCCATTTATGGTTGTATTTGTAGTTATGGGGGGGATCGTGGCTAAAATCCTTGATTATGCGGGCTAAAGTCATTGATTTTGCTATGATATATGCAAGGGTTTTATCTGTTTTATGTGGTGAAATTGCGAGAAATATGCAGAAAGTTGTGAAATATACGAAAAGTTGCGGAATATGCAAGGTATGCAGGAAGTTTGCGCGGAAATATGCGATTATGCGCCCTTTTTGAAGAAAATGTACCCCCGCCATTTGGCTGATTATGCGGTAATATTATGCAATCACATTTTTCTGGAGGGTCTATTAATAATATTATGACATGTGCAAGAATTCTGTACATGTACGATTGTGCGTCCAGTACTGTGTCCTCTCTGTGATTAAAAGTGTCCTTCAGATGGAGTGTTGGGGACATGCAGTCTGCCCACTCTCACATCCATTCTTTGCATGGTTTAATCCATTAAGACCAGGAACGCATTTGTGTAACCACTTTAACCATTATTTTTATACTTTGGCTATTCAAAAAAAGCAGATCTACAAGCTCGTAGTGTGTCACTTTGTGCCATGCTGCGAGCTTGTATATTAAAGCGAACATGTGTAACTCAAATCTTTGCTTCTGGGGATTTTACAAATGTATTCTAAATCCTAAAATGTTGCTATAATATCAGTGGTTCTCAAACCTTTTTCATGTCAGGTTCCCCCAAAATGATATGTATTTGTCCGAACCCCCCCATCTCAAAATATTTAGTTCCAGGGACCCACAGAAGCAAAGATTTGAGTTAAACATGTGTATTATGTGTACTATTCACTCAATCTTATTAACCAATATATCATTATGTTGCTATGTTTCCCAGCTTTCGTATAACATGAAAAAATGAAAATGGAAAAATGCTAGATGACTGTCTCCCAGTCAAATTTGGTCACATATATTCAAGGATTTGCACTCATTTTCACGATTATTTTTCAAAAAATAGCAGATCTACAAGCTCATAGCACTCGGTGCCGCGCTATGAGCTTGTAGATCTGCTATTTTTTGAATAGCCAAACAAATCTTAAAATGACACAATATACGTTCCCGGTCTTAAAGGTTTAACAGATTCCAGCAAAAGTTGCCGATGTAACCAATTTCTTTTTTTTATTATTTCTTTTTTTTTCACACAGTTTGACTGGGAATCATGAGTAAATCAAGTTAATGGCTAGCGGGACGCGCGATGGCCTCCGATTCCCTGTGACAGCGCATCACAGAGCAGTAGGGGAGTAGAGAGTGGGTATGTCGGGGAGAGCGGGCCGGGGCGGCCAGCCCAGCGACGTGCCTCATTGGCTTTCCTGTGATGTCCTGCTCGCCGGCTTTGAAGATGTCCTCCAAGCCCCTGTTCACCTTTGAATTCTTATCACAGCCCAATAGATCAGTGATGAAATATACCCTCAAACGTTATGAATTCATGAATTTTACACAAGGAATATCTTTTCAGGGCGGCCGGGGGACTCCGGTATCATCACCGAGGGGAAAAGTTTTTCACACACACTCGGTGGAGAAGTTTGCCCCGAGGTGGTGGAAAAACATAAAATAATAAAATAGAAAAAAGAGGAGAGATAGCAAGCATTGATATTCCATGCTAACGCTCTCCTCCGCCATGATGCGAAGTAGAACTGTCTTTATGTGAGGGAAGAGCTTGGTTATTGTGTTTTGTAGAAAGGTCGACCTTTTAAAACATTTATTTGTAATATTTTTGTACGATATTTTGTCAAAAAGTGCAAAATCGATTCTAATCAATTTGAAAAACATTTAATTACAGTAAAGAAAAAGTAGAATATAAAGACAAAATAGGCAATCTACATGCTCACAATGTATTTCAACAAACTGTTACTGGTCAGGATTCAAATTCAAAAGTAGCAAAAGTAGCAGATCTATAAGCTCACGGTGCATTTCTCAACACAACACGTTGTGAACTTGGCAGATCGGCATTTTTATTTGATTCCGTCTCTTGTCGGGTGGAAACCTCATATATCCAAAAAACTGTTACTGTGCAGGATTCAAATTCACAAAAGTAGCAAAAGTAGCAGATCTACAAGCTCAAAACGCATCACGAAGATCAGGTTGAAAGCGGTTAAAAATCAGGACACCAGGCCTGGGCCGTGGCGTGATGTGACGGTCCAGGCACCCTAGGCTGCAATGGCAGCCTGACAGCGTGTCGCGGGTTCGACTCCCGTTCCCGACAGCCTTTGCTGCATGTCACCCCCTCATCTCTCAACCCATTTCCTGTCAGCCTACTTTCACTGTCCCCCTCTAAAATAAAGGCATAAAAAGCCCCATAAAATTAAAATCTTTAAAAATCAGGACACCATCTGCTGCATTAATTGCCGATACATGATGTTGTCAAAAAAAAAGGTTTAATGGCAGAACAATTGTAAATGAACTGAGTCATGCATGACACTCCCTAACGTCCAGTAAAGTTGCGTGAGGATGTGATTAAAGTAAAGTGATGACATGATTAAAGCACTCTAACCCCACATGTAATCCCCATTGAGAGTCATTAGGACATCTTAAGTGAGGGCTTGTTATTTCAAAACGCAGTCTGCATGGGTAGTGCTCAGACATGTGTGAGTGTGGGTGTGGACCCACGTGCAGGGCACGTCTGTTTACTTGTCTGCTTCTTATAACAGTCCCACCAATGTACGGTATGTGTATAATAGCATGTTAGGTGAGTCATCATAGTACACTCCAGCCTGCCCTGCAGCATGCGAACATTCATAGTTCTGGCGTGTACACACATCTAGACACGTGCATGCGATAGAACATACAGTACACTTGCGCGCATATGCGCGTGCACACACATGCACACACACACACAAACATGGACGCATGTGCTCGCACACTCATATGCATGCACATTAGGGCTGGGCAATTAACTGAAAATATATCGAAACCAATAACCGACTTCTAACCGAATAACCGAGAGGCACGTTTTCTTTTTCTTATTCTTTGAATAAACCCTTTATTAGCCTATACTTAATTGTATAAGGGTGGCATCCAAAAATAGTGAATAGTCACGCGTTGTGAGCTTGTAGATCTGCTATTTTCACTATATTTTTTATTTTCAACAATGGTTCATTAACTGTAATCGAGCCATAAGATTGACATAATTGCGATATTGATTGATTGCTTGAATACTTTATTAACAGTTTTGCAAAAAGTACAGATATATACAGCTATACAATTGGTCATACTGAGGGCTTGTTTCCATTGTGGCGCTGTGTATTCAATTCATCAAGATATTGATTTTGAAGTCATATGCAGCCCTAATGCACACACTGTAGATGCACAGTCACACACAGTCACACACAAAACAACACCGCTAGCTGGGAAACAGAACCTCAAGCATGCTGCCAGAACAGAGTGAATCAGCCAGTGGAAGGCATTGGATTGGATTGACGTGAGTGAACTGTGAACAGCGGTCCCACAAGGCTTAACAATGTCTGCTGGATGTGTGGATTTCTCTGATAGAACAACAATGGGAAGTAATGGTGTCAAATAAAAATGATGTAGTCGAGTCATTTCAAACCGATAGCCATTTCCTTTTTTTTTTCTTTTCCAGTGCAGAGAGATGGAAAAGGTGGGGGGGTTGCAGGGGAGGGATAGATGGAGAGGTAAATCTCACACAGCTGGTCTGCCTCACTGTTACTTAACCCCAGCGGGCCGGTTCATGGCCAGCTTTATGGCGTCGTACAGAACTCACTAGCATCTGCATGTGCATCGGCACTAAATGGTTTACTAATGCAATCAGGGTCTCATTTACATCCTGTGGCGCGTTCGACGCGGGGAACGCGCAACTACATACTTCATCATCACATCCCTTTGCAATAGCGTCGCAAAACGCTCAGAGCACAATATGTGGCAAATTATTGGGTCCTCTCTCTTTTTCTCTCTCTCTCTCTCTCTCTCTCTCTCTCTCTCTCTCTCTCTCTCGGTTCAGTTCTCGGTTATGCGTTTGAGAACGAACGGCAGGACAGCTTGAAGTCACGACGCCCTCGGGCCTGGCAAGGACGAGACGGAGAGTTCAACGGGTTCGGGCCCCGCGGTGACGCTAATGTGACGCGTGCGCTATATGTCAACCTGAGAGGTCGACTGTTATTCAACGTTATTATTTCCACAAGGTGCACGTGTGTGCTGTACGTGGCCAGCCGCCGGAGCTGGTCCAACGCACACAGCTGATAGCAAACATCCGTACGACGCGGAACGCTAACGTTATCAACAATGACCGACGGTGTTGTTGTACACGCCGCGCTATCGAGGAAACGGCCCGACATCCTCTGACTGTTTATAGTTTGTCGGGATGATGGGAGATGAATGGGGGGGAGGGATCGCTGTCCCCCGGTGACCCCCAGCGCCCCCCCCCCCCATAGGGGTCTCCATGGTTTGTCCATGGATGACTCACCCCTCTCCGCCTCCGGGGAAAAGATGAGCGCTCATGAATAGAGTGTTTTCTCCCGTGGTTCGTCACCCAACGTAAAGCCAGGAAACAGATGCAACCTGATAACAGAGAAAGGATGGTGTGTGTGTGTGTGTGTGTGTGTGTGTGTGTGTGTGTGTGTGTGTGTGTGTGTGTGTGTGTGTGTGTGTGTGTGTGTGTGTGTGTGTGTGTGTGTGTGTGTGTGTGTGTGTATGTGTGTGTGTGTGTGTGTGTGTGTGTGTGTGTGTGTGTGTGTGTGTACTTTTACTTAACTCAAGTATTTCAAGTATTTTTGGCGCTTTATACTTCTACTCCACTACTATAAATATTGTACATTTTACTCCACCACAATTATTTGAAAACTTTAGTCACAAGTTACTTTGTAGGTTAAGATTATTACTATGAAACATGCATTAACCACTCAAGCCCTATTTTATGCCGTTTGAAACTATAAGCTTATAAATCGAGTTTCAAGATTTGCTATTTTTGAGGAAAAAAAAGTTGATGCCAAAACTTTTGCACTTTCACTCAAGTAAAATTTTAATGCAGGCCTTTTACTGTACTTGTAACAGAGTATTTTGACACTGTTGTATCGCTACTTTTACTTAAGTAAATAAATCACGGTACTACCTTGCTCTTCGACCACCGGTGTGTGTGTGTGTGTGTGTGTGTGTGTCGGTGGCGTGTGTTTTTCCTATTGTGTACACGGTGTGTGTGTGTGTGTGCGTGCATGTGCGTATTCTCCCACACATCCAGCTGCTTCCCTGTTCTATTCGACCTTTGGAACAATTGGCTCCGGTTTGCTCAAAAGCAGCAGCCTGGCCACTCTTATGGAGAGACATGGGGGCCACCGTGACCCCTCCCCCCCCACACACACACACACACACACACACACACACACACACCTCTGGCAGTGGAATAATAGTGTGGTAAATCACGGTTGTTTATTCCATCATCCTCACAGAGCTAGACTCTCAGGAGCGCTCTTATACACTGTTAACCTGGACCGACCCGCGGCTGGCGGCCTCCGCCACCGGTGCAGTTGTGGAATGTACATTGTGAACTGTTATGTGTGCAGGGGGGGTGGGGGGGGGGGGTGCTGATAGTGGGTGTGGGCCGGGGCTTGTGTGAGAGAGCGACCTGCTACAGTCTGGCAGGATAACGTGTAAAAGAACTGTAAAAAGTGGAGTAAATCACAGCTGTTTTTATCTGCATCGCTCTGGCATTATTTTTATGGGGCTGAAAGAGAGGCGGTGTGTGTGTGTGTGTGTGTGTGTGTGTGTGTGTGTGTGTGTGTGTGTGTGTGTGTGTGTGTGTGTGTGTGCGTGTGCGCGTGTGTGTGTGTGTGTGTGTACTTGTGAGGGCCAAATAACTGTACAATTTTTCGAAATAGACATTTTGTGAGGACAAAGGTTTTTAGAGTTACCCTATAGGCTTACAATTAGCAAAGGATTCGGGTTGGGTTCAGGGTTTGGATTAGACATTTAGAGGATAGGTTTTGGGCTTGGCGTTACAGATATGACTGATTTCAACTTAGTTGCATTAAAAAACAGCTGATCTACAATCTCACAAAGTGTTGCAGCTCGATGTGTTGTGAACTTGTCAGATTTGCTATATTCGGCTTTAGGGTTATAGGGTTAAAAATGACAAAATAAATGAAAAAATGGCATTCCTGAATGTTGACATCCTCACAAGTATAGTAGTGTGTGTGTGTGTGTGTGTGTGTGTGTGTGTGTGTGTGTGTGTGTGTGTGTGTGTGTGTGTGTGTGTGTGTGTGTGTGTGTGCGTGCGTGCGTGCGTGCGTGCGTGCGTGCGTGCGTGCGTGCGTGCGTGCGTGCGTGCGTGCGTGCGTGGGCGTGAATGCTCACACGTGTTGCGACTGTCCTCGAGATCCAACTTTTGCCCCTAACAACCAAAGTGGGCTTCACTCCACCGGTGCTTATAGAAATTGGACAAGCCTTTTTGTAGATGTTTTTGGTGTGGATACCCCCCCCCCCTCTCCGTGTTATGAATGAGAGAGAAGGGAGATTGGCGGAGTGGGAGA
The DNA here is from genome assembly GCF_963454915.1 of Gymnoscopelus microlampas. NCBI lineage: Eukaryota > Metazoa > Chordata > Actinopteri > Myctophiformes > Myctophidae > Gymnoscopelus > Gymnoscopelus microlampas. Next base: position 46,929 of record NW_028155722.1, on the reverse strand, counting down.
TAAAACGGGGCCACGCACAATGACACTTACCGAAAATGTCTGAATCAATTCACACACGTCTAAATCGTTCCTCTGAGGTCCCCCGCTGCCTCTCCATTATGCCTGTGCTCCACAGAGGACGAGCCTAGATAGAGAGCCTCCGAACGGACATTAAACACAACCTATTCTTCCCTCTGCCAGCATCGAGAGCCACGTTAAATCTCACTCGTGAAAATGATGTGTGACGTGATGTGTTAAATCTAAAATCAGTTTTTGCATTTCCCTTCCAATTGATCTTAAATCATTGCTTCACTTAAATACTAAATGGACTTAGATAAACGTATTCCCTGGCTGCGTACCAGGATTCAGTGCAGGACTTGTCATGATAATGTTTTTTATTTGCTCCATGTTCAACTTATTAAATTATTCAGGGTTTGACCATTACGTAATGCTTTTGCACAAAGTAATTTTATACGATTTTTTATTTTCATTTTTCATTTTCGTTGACCTTAAATATTGCTGCTGTTCCTCTATATGCAGAGCTGCAATTTTAGTTTTTGATGTTTGTTTACATAATTGGAAAGCCTTTTCATGGCCATGTTGAGATTACATAGTTTAAAATATTGAGATTGTGTTTCTAGAATTTGAACTGAATTATCATCCTGAAACGTTTTTTAAGTGAAAAGATAAATGACACAGATACAGATACAGATGGCTCACTCCCTCGGTGTGCCTTTTTTAAAAGTTGCTTGTCTTATGTATGCTGTTTTTGAGATAGATAAGATTTTAAGATAGATAGAGAGATGTTTTGGTCTTGAGCTGCATGTAGAACAGGGAGAACTCATCTTTCAAGGTTTTAAAGAAGAAAAAAAAAACTATGACATTTTTTACATTCATCTTTTTAGCCGCATGCGCTAGCGTCGGCTCTATAAACAGCACCAGTCTCTTTCCGACACCCGAGTGAAAAGTCTCGACACCTGAGTCAAAAGTGTCGACACCTAAGTCTCATTGGCTGTCCTGGCTGTCCATCACACTTCCCCCCGTTTAAGCTCCCCTTTTAAGCCAATGGGGAGACGAAAATGTAATGGACACGTTAGTCAACGAATTAGACGAGACGAAAATGTTAGGGCGGGACGAATGGAGAAGAGATCCAATCAGCATTACTCTTTTTGAGGGACTAGTTGGGAAGGGATCCAATCAGAACGATCCTCATTGATAGTTAGGTTGAACCACCCGGAAGCACACCATATTAGGGGCCAGCATGGACGAACAGAAAACACAACAAGGCAACGCACGGAGTTACACAGCAGAGAGAGAGAGAGAAAGGGAGACAGCTTCAGCCAGGATGGTTAGCCTAAATGCTAGCGTGCTTCATTAGACCTAGTTTGGCTATTAAGTTATTATTTGCCCATGTTCACACTGACTTCAATCTTAGCTATTGTTGGGAAGACCCGTGTGGTGTCACAAAATGTTGCCACTACTTATATAAAAAACATTAGAGCCTTAATTTGCAACGCTAAATGTTGCCAGGTTTGGCGAGAGAAACAAGCAATCCAAAAAACAAGTAATCAGGTCTATGAAAAGATTGGGGCCAAAAAAGCCTCCCACATGCGGCTTTATTATGACTTTGGTCATACTTGTTTTTTCTTCTTTTTTTTCTTTTTATCCCATGATTTTGTAACCCATTTTTTTCACCCAGCGCTAAAGCCTAAGCATGTAATCCTGGGCGCTACTCTCCCTCTGCCAGCCTGGGGAGAGCCCCGAACTGAGCTCATGCTTCCTTCAATGCATGTATGCTGTTTTTAATTGTCTGTACTGTTGTTTGTAGAGTCTGTTGGGCGTCATTTGAGACCACAACGGAAACAAGCTTTGCCTTTTTGTCGCGATTGATCCACTTTGGCGCTTTTAATTGGCGATAGTGTTCTGATAAAGTATTTCTATTCTATTCCACTTTGCTCGGTTCAGTGAAATCTCTGCCGAAGGCCCTCTGCTCTCCTCTGCTCCGCTCTGCTGCCTCTCCTTCCCCCGCTATCTCCAAAGGAGATCTCACAACCCCCTCGTCTCGCTCTCGCCCTCACATTTCCCAACAGCGGATTGATGCTAACCATGCCAATGAGTCGATTTTTAAGCAATCCGAGCCGATCTGGGCTTCAGGTCTCTGAAGTACCATCAAGAGGCCGGGGTGGAGCATATGCATTTCTGAGCAACGCTCCTCAATAAAAAGCCTGGTGTTTCCCCCCCCTCCTTCTCTCCCCATCTGTCTGTAAGCAGCGTCACACAAAGCACCGGCAGAAAGGCAGGAAAAGATCAATGCCCTAGCTTTTCTGACAGCCAGGCCCAGGGCCCGGGGAGAGGCACACACTCCGGCTCTTTTATAGCTATCTGCACGCAGTTTTACACTGTTTGATAGAGACCACAGCCAGGCCTGTGTTTGCCGGTCTGTAAACGCTCATATCTGGGGTTTAATAGGTTTGATCCTCTGCCCGGCTTTCCTTTGCTCTCTCTCTCTCTCTCTCTCTGGGAGTTATTGTACTGTCGTCCGACCCCACCAGAAAATGATTCATCTTCTGGTGGTTTTAATGTTACTGCTACATAATAGTCGCACCTTTTGTTGGCTTGTCGTTTCCCGAGAGATATTTTGGTATTGAGCTGCATGTAGAACAGTGAGAACTCATCTTTCAAGGTTTTAAAGAAGAAGAAAAGATACTAATGTCATTTTTTACATTCATTGTTTTTTTCTTAATTTTTTTTTTCATCCCACGATTTTGTAACCCATTTTTTCACCCAGTGCTAAAGCCTAAGCATGTAATACTGGGCACTACTCTCTCTCTGCCAGCCTGGGGAGAGCCCCAAACTGATCTCATGCTTCCTTCAATGCATTAGGAGTTAGAAGGCCGCTTCTTATCACCTGACAGAGGGAGTTTCTCCGGTAGGACGTGTGGAAGGAACACGCCAGTTCCTTTCCCCTCCATCAGGCGCCCCGGTTGACCTGGGGGAGGCAGTATAGAGACCAGGATTACTGCATGTTTTTTTGTACCGACCCTAGGGGACACGGGGAGAACATGCAAACTCCAAACAGAAAGGCCCTTTCACCAACCCCAGATATTAGTGTATATTCATCTTTTTATATAAAATGTATATAAAAAGATGAATATACACTAAGATTGAATTGATAATATAACATTTAATGTTATATTATCAATTCAATCTTAGTGTTTTTGCCAATTATTTTGGGGTTCCACTTGCAGTATCGTCACAGCCCTCCAGTTGGCCCCCGGCCCACGGGTTTGGGAACCGCCGCTGGTGTGCATTCCAGGGAGAAAGCAAGGCCTTTCAGGGCTGTGCGTAACATTACACTAAGTTACTAAACAGACCAGCAAATTGCATCTTTACCGTATAACGAGGAGATTTCTCCATGCTGCTTTGACGTCAGAAGCGCTGTTATCAATTTGCGATACGAACTCCAGTGTGCAGAGGGGGGGGTGGGGTGGAGGGGGGTTGCCGGGGGGCCAACTCAGGTCGGTTCAACCCGATTCTGATACTCAATCTGACCGAGCCGTCGGGGTCTAATATGACAATTACACACTCAGAGCCGGTTCGCTCGGCGAGAGCCCTCACAGTTAATGACAGGAGAAGGGACTTAACTCATTCAATACGGGAACGGAATCTCTGTCATTTTAAGATTTTCTTTGGGCTATTCAAAAATAGCAGATATACAAGCTCATAGCACGGCACATTATGAGCTTGTAGATCTGCTATTTAAAAGAAAAAAAACGTGACAATTTGTGCAAATCTCTGAATATATATTTTTTAAAGCGAACATTCGTAAATTATTTTGTTCCAGGGACCCCCAGAAGCAAAGATTTGAGTTACAAACGTTCATATATATTCAAACATTTGCACAAATGTTCACGATTAAAAAAAAATGTATATATATATATATATATATAAAAAAAGTATATCTGCTATTCTTTGAATAGCCCAAAAAGTATAAAATAACGGTTATAAATAGCTCAAATCTAAAAAGAACGACACAGTATGCATTCCCGGCCTTAACGGGTTAATCACATCCTTATGTAAGGATGAGGGGTGCGGCTCAGGGGAGCCGAGCCGAGGCCCTCGGCGTATAACCTGCCCCGCCGTGCAATTACCTTTCGGCAATTACCAGCCGGAGTGAGCGCATGCGAGCGAGTGCGCGCGGGGAGAAATTGCACCAACCCGAACGTCGGACTGTCATGGAAATTGTCACAGGTTTTTCGGTTATTACACAGACACAGACGCGCGGCTGCGAATGTGATGAGAGAGAGCAAATGATTCCCTCATGTCGCGCCTCCTCTCCTCCTCTCTAAATAATTTAGCGCTGATTCTGAGGCTTCGACCCTGAGCAAATTTTCGACAACAAGGCTATTGGGACGAGGCGGGACGGTGCTAGACGGAGCAGAACTAGTACTGTATTGTACTGGAGGGGAGCCAGGCATTTAAAAAACAAAACACACACAGGTCCACAGATGGGGTTATTTCAGGGGGTATTTATGGATTTAGGTCCAGGCCTATTATCCAATTCACTGTTGACTTGGCGTTAAATGTTATCATATGCCAGGTTGCATGTGCTGCGTTGCACCGGGGTCCATATGGAGGCCAGAGCAGCATGTTTATCACCATGTCCTCCTCCCCATAGCATCAGCTGTATGCTGTATGCCTCCATGACCAACATCTGTTGGCCTGCCTCACGTGTGTGTGTGTGTGTGTGTGTGTGTGTGTGTGTGTGTGTGTGTGTGTGTGTGTGTGTGTGTGTGTGTGTGTGTGTGTGTGTGTGTGTGTGTGTGTGTGTGTGTGTGTGTGTGTGTGTGTGTGTGTGTGCGTGCGTGCGTGCGTGCGTGCGGGCGGCTGTGTGCGTGCGTGCGTGCGTGCGGGCGGCTGTGTGCGTGTGTGTACTTTTATTACTATACCTGTGAGGACCCATATGTTAGGCTTTCAATTAGGAAAAG